>NW_026989061.1:0-49872 GCF_030222135.1 Aotus nancymaae
AATCAACATTTGCAGCAAAACACCAGCCTAAAAGAAGTAGCAGTAAGACTGCATCTATAACATAGAAGAAACGTTTTCTTCAAAATGCTCTGCTCTGTGTTCATTCATCTAAGAGTCTTGAGTATATGTTCAGATTCAGCGAGTAAGAAACACGTTTCTTCCAGGAGCTGCATTTGCATATTCCAGAGTGTACTGGAGTATAAGGTTTAAAGTGAAATATCTGGTTTTAAAACAAACACGGAGCCATCTAACAGAATGGTTGTCACTGTGTGCATTCAGCTTATTGAGATAAACTGTTGTTTCTATGCAGCAGTTTAGAAAAGATTTTTGTGCAGATTCTAAAACAGACATTCCCAGCAAAATACCGGCCTCTAAGAAATAGCAATAAGACTGCGTCTAAAACTCAAATAAAACGTTTCTTTCAAACTGCTGTGCTGTGTGTTCGTTCACCTAAGGGAGTTGAATCTATGTTTAGATTCAGCGACTTAGAAACACGTCTATTCTGGGAGCTGCGTTTGGCTATTCCAGAATGAATGGGAGTATATGATGTAACTAGAAACACAGGCTTCTAAAACCAAAACGGAGCTAGCTAACAGAATGATTGTGAATGAGGGCATTCAACTTAACGAATGAAACTGCTCCACTTAAGCAGCAGCTTACAAACCATTTATATGGAAATTCTAAAACCAACATTTCCAGGAAAACACCAGCCTAAAAGCAATAGCAGTAACAGTGCATCCATAACATGGAAGAAATGTTTTTTTCAAACTCCTCAGCTGTGTGTTCATTCACCTAAGAGACTTCAATGTATGCTCAGATTCAGCGAGTTACAAACACGTTTCTTCCAGGAGCTGCGTATGCATATATCAGAGTGTATTGGGATACAAGATGTAAAGAGAAATATCTGATTATACTTAGAAACCCGTTTCTTTCAGGAGCTGCGTTTGGATATTCCAGAGTGAAAGAGAGTATATGCTGTAAAGAGAAATAACTGCTTCTAAAACCAAAAGGCAGCTATCTAACTGAATGGTTGTCAATGTGTGCACTCAACTTCCAGAGTTAAACCCGTGTGTGGATTCAGCAGTCTGCAAACACTTTCTCTGCAGAGTCCCAAAACAGGCGTTTTCAGCCCATTACGGGCATATGGAAGAAACAGCAGTAAGCACAGGGAAATATCTGCTTCTAAATCCAAAACGCAGCTATCTAACAGAACGGTTGTCAATGTGTGCACTCAACTTCCAGAGTTAAACCCGTGTGTGGATTCAGCAGTCTGCAAACACTTTCTGTGCAGAGTCTCAAAACAGGCCTTTCCGGCCCAGTACCGGCATTTATAAGAAAGAGCATTAAGACTGCGTCTAAAACTCAGAAGAAACGTTTCTTTCAAACTGCTCGGCCGTGTGTTCTTTGACCTAAGGGAGTTGCATCTATGTTTAGATTCAGCGAGATAGAAACACGTTTATTCTCGGAGCTGTCTTTGGATATTCCAGAATGAATGGGAGTATATGCTGTAAAGAGAAATATCTGTTTCTAAAACCAAAATGGATCTTTCTAGCAGAGTGGTTGTGAATGTGTGCCTTCGGCTTAAAGAGGTAAACTGCTCTTCTCATGCAGCACTTTAGAAACCCTTTATATGCAAATTCTCATACAGACCTTTCCAGCAAAACACCAGCCTATAGGAAATAGCAGTAAGACTGCATCTTTAACATGGAAGAAACTGTTTTCAAACTGCTCTGCTGTGTGTTCATTCATATAAGAGACTTGAATATATGTTCAGATTCAGCTAGTTAGCAACACGTTTCTTCCAGGAGCTGTGTTTGCCTATTCCAGAGTATACTGGAGTATAAGATGTAAAGACCAATGTCTCGTTCCAAAAGACAAACGGATGATGTAATGGAATGGTTGTCAATGTGTGCATTCAACTTACTGTGCTAAACTGCTGTTTGTATGCAGCAGTTTAGAAAACATTTCTGTGTAGATTCTCAAACAGACATTTCCAGCAAAATACCGGCCTATAAGAAATAGCAGTAAGACTGCGTCTAAAACTCAGAGGGAACGTTTCTTTCAAACTGCTCTGCAGTGTGTTCGTTCACCAAAGGTCGTTGAATCTATGTTTGGATTCAGCGAGTTTGAAACACGTTTATTCTAGGAGCTGCATTTCGATATTCCAGAGTGTATGGGAGTAAATGCTGTAAAGAGAAATATCTGTTTCTAAAACCAAAACGGAGCTATCTAACAGAATGGTTGTGAATGTGTGCATTCAACTTAAAGGGTTAATCTGCTCTTCTTAGGCAGCAGTTTAGAAAGCCTTTATATGCAAATTCTAAAATCAACATTTGCAGCAAAACACCAGCCTAAAAGAAGTAGCAGTAAGACTGCATCTATAACATAGAAGAAACGTTTTCTTCAAAATGCTCTGCTCTGTGTTCATTCATCTAAGAGTCTTGAGTATATGTTCAGATTCAGCGAGTAAGAAACACGTTTCTTCCAGGAGCTGCATTTGCATATTCCAGAGTGTACTGGAGTATAAGGTTTAAAGTGAAATATCTGGTTTTAAAACAAACACGGAGCCATCTAACAGAATGGTTGTCACTGTGTGCATTCAGCTTATTGAGATAAACTGTTGTTTCTATGCAGCAGTTTAGAAAAGATTTTTGTGCAGATTCTAAAACAGACATTCCCAGCAAAATACCGGCCTCTAAGAAATAGCAATAAGACTGCGTCTAAAACTCAAATAAAACGTTTCTTTCAAACTGCTGTGCTGTGTGTTCGTTCACCTAAGGGAGTTGAATCTATGTTTAGATTCAGCGACTTAGAAACACGTCTATTCTGGGAGCTGCGTTTGGCTATTCCAGAATGAATGGGAGTATATGATGTAACTAGAAACACAGGCTTCTAAAACCAAAACGGAGCTAGCTAACAGAATGATTGTGAATGAGGGCATTCAACTTAACGAATGAAACTGCTCCACTTAAGCAGCAGCTTACAAACCATTTATATGGAAATTCTAAAACCAACATTTCCAGGAAAACACCAGCCTAAAAGCAATAGCAGTAACAGTGCATCCATAACATGGAAGAAATGTTTTTTTCAAACTCCTCAGCTGTGTGTTCATTCACCTAAGAGACTTCAATGTATGCTCAGATTCAGCGAGTTACAAACACGTTTCTTCCAGGAGCTGCGTATGCATATATCAGAGTGTATTGGGATACAAGATGTAAAGAGAAATATCTGATTATACTTAGAAACCCGTTTCTTTCAGGAGCTGCGTTTGGATATTCCAGAGTGAAAGAGAGTATATGCTGTAAAGAGAAATAACTGCTTCTAAAACCAAAAGGCAGCTATCTAACTGAATGGTTGTCAATGTGTGCACTCAACTTCCAGAGTTAAACCCGTGTGTGGATTCAGCAGTCTGCAAACACTTTCTCTGCAGAGTCCCAAAACAGGCGTTTTCAGCCCATTACGGGCATATGGAAGAAACAGCAGTAAGCACAGGGAAATATCTGCTTCTAAATCCAAAACGCAGCTATCTAACAGAACGGTTGTCAATGTGTGCACTCAACTTCCAGAGTTAAACCCGTGTGTGGATTCAGCAGTCTGCAAACACTTTCTCTGCAGAGTCCCAAAACAGGCGTTTTCAGCCCATTACCGGCATATGGAAGAAACAGCAGTAAGCCCAGGGAAATATCTGCTTCTAAATCCAAAACGCAGCTATCTAACAGAACGGTTGTCAATGTGTGCACTCAACTTCCAGAGTTAAACCCGTGTGTGGATTCAGCAGTCTGCAAACACTCTCTCTGCAGAGTCCCCAAACAGGCGTTTTCAGCCCATTACCGGCATATGGAAGAAACAGCAGTAAGCACAGGGAAATATCTGCTTCTAAATCCAAAACGCAGCTATCTAACAGAACGGTTGTCAATGTGTGCACTCAACTTCCAGAGTTAAACCCGTGTGTGGATTCAGCAGTCTGCAAACACTTTCTGTGCAGAGTCTCAAAACAGGCCTTTCCGGCCCAGTACCGGCATTTATAAGAAAGAGCATTAAGACTGCGTCTAAAACTCAGAAGAAACGTTTCTTTCAAACTGCTCGGCCGTGTGTTCTTTGACCTAAGGGAGTTGCATCTATGTTTAGATTCAGCGAGATAGAAACACGTTTATTCTCGGAGCTGTCTTTGGATATTCCAGAATGAATGGGAGTATATGCTGTAAAGAGAAATATCTGTTTCTAAAACCAAAATGGATCTTTCTAGCAGAGTGGTTGTGAATGTGTGCCTTCGGCTTAAAGAGGTAAACTGCTCTTCTCATGCAGCACTTTAGAAACCCTTTATATGCAAATTCTCATACAGACCTTTCCAGCAAAACACCAGCCTATAGGAAATAGCAGTAAGACTGCATCTTTAACATGGAAGAAACTGTTTTCAAACTGCTCTGCTGTGTGTTCATTCATATAAGAGACTTGAATATATGTTCAGATTCAGCTAGTTAGCAACACGTTTCTTCCAGGAGCTGTGTTTGCCTATTCCAGAGTATACTGGAGTATAAGATGTAAAGACAAATGTCTCGTTCCAAAAGACAAACGGATGATGTAATGGAATGGTTGTCAATGTGTGCATTCAACTTACTGTGCTAAACTGCTGTTTGTATGCAGCAGTTTAGAAAACATTTCTGTGTAGATTCTCAAACAGACATTTCCAGCAAAATACCGGCCTATAAGAAATAGCAGTAAGACTGCGTCTAAAACTCAGAGGGAACGTTTCTTTCAAACTGCTCTGCAGTGTGTTCGTTCACCAAAGGTCGTTGAATCTATGTTTGGATTCAGCGAGTTTGAAACACGTTTATTCTAGGAGCTGCATTTCGATATTCCAGAGTGTATGGGAGTAAATGCTGTAAAGAGAAATATCTGTTTCTAAAACCAAAACGGAGCTATCTAACAGAATGGTTGTGAATGTGTGCATTCAACTTAAAGGGTTAATCTGCTCTTCTTAGGCAGCAGTTTAGAAAGCCTTTATATGCAAATTCTAAAATCAACATTTGCAGCAAAACACCAGCCTAAAAGAAGTAGCAGTAAGACTGCATCTATAACATAGAAGAAACGTTTTCTTCAAAATGCTCTGCTCTGTGTTCATTCATCTAAGAGTCTTGAGTATATGTTCAGATTCAGCGAGTAAGAAACACGTTTCTTCCAGGAGCTGCATTTGCATATTCCAGAGTGTACTGGAGTATAAGGTTTAAAGTGAAATATCTGGTTTTAAAACAAACACGGAGCCATCTAACAGAATGGTTGTCACTGTGTGCATTCAGCTTATTGAGATAAACTGTTGTTTCTATGCAGCAGTTTAGAAAAGATTTTTGTGCAGATTCTAAAACAGACATTCCCAGCAAAATACCGGCCTCTAAGAAATAGCAATAAGACTGCGTCTAAAACTCAAATAAAACGTTTCTTTCAAACTGCTGTGCTGTGTGTTCGTTCACCTAAGGGAGTTGAATCTATGTTTAGATTCAGCGACTTAGAAACACGTCTATTCTGGGAGCTGCGTTTGGCTATTCCAGAATGAATGGGAGTATATGATGTAACTAGAAACACAGGCTTCTAAAACCAAAACGGAGCTAGCTAACAGAATGATTGTGAATGAGGGCATTCAACTTAACGAATGAAACTGCTCCACTTAAGCAGCAGCTTACAAACCATTTATATGGAAATTCTAAAACCAACATTTCCAGGAAAACACCAGCCTAAAAGCAATAGCAGTAACAGTGCATCCATAACATGGAAGAAATGTTTTTTTCAAACTCCTCAACTGGGTGTTCATTCACCTAAGAGACTTCAATGTATGCTCAGATTCAGCGAGTTACAAACACGTTTCTTCCAGGAGCTGCGTATGCATATATCAGAGTGTATTGGGAAACAAGATGTAAAGAGAAATATCTGATTATACTTAGAAACCCGTTTCTTTCAGGAGCTGCGTTTGGATATTCCAGAGTGAAAGAGAGTATATGCTGTAAAGAGAAATAACTGCTTCTAAAACCAAAAGGCAGCTATCTAACTGAATGGTTGTCAATGTGTGCACTCAACTTCCAGAGTTAAACCCGTGTGTGGATTCAGCAGTCTGCAAACACTTTCTCTGCAGAGTCCCAAAACAGGCGTTTTCAGCCCATTACCGGCATATGGAAGAAACAGCAGTAAGCACAGGGAAATATCTGCTTCTAAATCCAAAACGCAGCTATCTAACAGAACGGTTGTCAATGTGTGCACTCAACTTCCAGAGTTAAACCCGTGTGTGGATTCAGCAGTCTGCAAACACTTTCTCTGCAGAGTCCCAAAACAGGCGTTTTCAGCCCATTACCGGCATATGGAAGAAACAGCAGTAAGCCCAGGGAAATATCTGCTTCTAAATCCAAAACGCAGCTATCTAACAGAACGGTTGTCAATGTGTGCACTCAACTTCCAGAGTTAAACCCGTGTGTGGATTCAGCAGTCTGCAAACACTCTCTCTGCAGAGTCCCCAAACAGGCGTTTTCAGCCCATTACCGGCATATGGAAGAAACAGCAGTAAGCACAGGGAAATATCTGCTTCTAAATCCAAAACGCAGCTATCTAACAGAACGGTTGTCAATGTGTGCACTCAACTTCCAGAGTTAAACCCGTGTGTGGATTCAGCAGTCTGCAAACACTTTCTGTGCAGAGTCTCAAAACAGGCCTTTCCGGCCCAGTACCGGCATTTATAAGAAAGAGCATTAAGACTGCGTCTAAAACTCAGAAGAAACGTTTCTTTCAAACTGCTCGGCCGTGTGTTCTTTGACCTAAGGGAGTTGCATCTATGTTTAGATTCAGCGAGATAGAAACACGTTTATTCTCGGAGCTGTCTTTGGATATTCCAGAATGAAAGGGAGTATATGCTGTAAAGAGAAATATCTGTTTCTAAAACCAAAATGGATCTTTCTAGCAGAGTGGTTGTGAATGTGTGCCTTCGGCTTAAAGAGGTAAACTGCTCTTCTCATGCAGCACTTTAGAAACCCTTTATATGCAAATTCTCATACAGACCTTTCCAGCAAAACACCAGCCTATAGGAAATAGCAGTAAGACTGCATCTTTAACATGGAAGAAACTGTTTTCAAACTGCTCTGCTGTGTGTTCATTCATATAAGAGACTTGAATATATGTTCAGATTCAGCTAGTTAGCAACACGTTTCTTCCAGGAGCTGTGTTTGCCTATTCCAGAGTATACTGGAGTATAAGATGTAAAGACAAATGTCTCGTTCCAAAAGACAAACGGATGATGTAATGGAATGGTTGTCAATGTGTGCATTCAACTTACTGTGCTAAACTGCTGTTTGTATGCAGCAGTTTAGAAAACATTTCTGTGTAGATTCTCAAACAGACATTTCCAGCAAAATACCGGCCTATAAGAAATAGCAGTAAGACTGCGTCTAAAACTCAGAGGGAACGTTTCTTTCAAACTGCTCTGCAGTGTGTTCGTTCACCAAAGGTCGTTGAATCTATGTTTGGATTCAGCGAGTTTGAAACACGTTTATTCTAGGAGCTGCATTTCGATATTCCAGAGTGTATGGGAGTAAATGCTGTAAAGAGAAATATCTGTTTCTAAAACCAAAACGGAGCTATCTAACAGAATGGTTGTGAATGTGTGCATTCAACTTAAAGGGTTAATCTGCTCTTCTTAGGCAGCAGTTTAGAAAGCCTTTATATGCAAATTCTAAAATCAACATTTGCAGCAAAACACCAGCCTAAAAGAAGTAGCAGTAAGACTGCATCTATAACATAGAAGAAACGTTTTCTTCAAAATGCTCTGCTCTGTGTTCATTCATCTAAGAGTCTTGAGTATATGTTCAGATTCAGCGAGTAAGAAACACGTTTCTTCCAGGAGCTGCATTTGCATATTCCAGAGTGTACTGGAGTATAAGGTTTAAAGTGAAATATCTGGTTCTAAAACAAACACGGAGCCATCTAACAGAATGGTTGTCACTGTGTGCATTCAGCTTATTGAGATAAACTGTTGTTTCTATGCAGCAGTTTAGAAAAGATTTTTGTGCAGATTCTAAAACAGACATTCCCAGCAAAATACCGGCCTCTAAGAAATAGCAATAAGACTGCGTCTAAAACTCAAATAAAACGTTTCTTTCAAACTGCTGTGCTGTGTGTTCGTTCACCTAAGGGAGTTGAATCTATGTTTAGATTCAGCGACTTAGAAACACGTCTATTCTGGGAGCTGCGTTTGGCTATTCCAGAATGAATGGGAGTATATGATGTAACTAGAAACACAGGCTTCTAAAACCAAAACGGAGCTAGCTAACAGAATGATTGTGAATGAGGGCATTCAACTTAACGAATGAAACTGCTCCACTTAAGCAGCAGCTTACAAACCATTTATATGGAAATTCTAAAACCAACATTTCCAGGAAAACACCAGCCTAAAAGCAATAGCAGTAACAGTGCATCCATAACATGGAAGAAATGTTTTTTTCAAACTCCTCAGCTGTGTGTTCATTCACCTAAGAGACTTCAATGTATGCTCAGATTCAGCGAGTTACAAACACGTTTCTTCCAGGAGCTGCGTATGCATATATCAGAGTGTATTGGGATACAAGATGTAAAGAGAAATATCTGATTATACTTAGAAACCCGTTTCTTTTAGGAGCTGCGTTTGGATATTCCAGAGTGAAAGAGAGTATATGCTGTAAAGAGAAATAACTGCTTCTAAAACCAAAAGGCAGCTATCTAACTGAATGGTTGTCAATGTGTGCACTCAACTTCCAGAGTTAAACCCGTGTGTGGATTCAGCAGTCTGCAAACACTTTCTCTGCAGAGTCCCAAAACAGGCGTTTTCAGCCCATTACCGGCATATGGAAGAAACAGCAGTAAGCACAGGGAAATATCTGCTTCTAAATCCAAAACGCAGCTATCTAACAGAACGGTTGTCAATGTGTGCACTCAACTTCCAGAGTTAAACCCGTGTGTGGATTCAGCAGTCTGCAAACACTTTCTCTGCAGAGTCCCAAAACAGGCGTTTTCAGCCCATTACCGGCATATGGAAGAAACAGCAGTAAGCCCAGGGAAATATCTGCTTCTAAATCCAAAACGCAGCTATCTAACAGAACGGTTGTCAATGTGTGCACTCAACTTCCAGAGTTAAACCCGTGTGTGGATTCAGCAGTCTGCACTCTCTCTGCAGAGTCCCAAAACAGGCGTTTTCAGCCCATTACCGGCATATGGAAGAAACAGCAGTAAGCACAGGGAAATATCTGCTTCTAAATCCAAAACGCAGCTATCTAACAGAACGGTTGTCAATGTGTGCACTCAACTTCCAGAGTTAAACCCGGGTGTGGATTCAGCAGTCTGCAAACACTTTCTGTGCAGAGTCTCAAAACAGGCCTTTCCGGCCCAGTACCGGCATTTATAAGAAAGAGCATTAAGACTGCGTCTAAAACTCAGAAGAAACGTTTCTTTCAAACTGCTCGGCCGTGTGTTCTTTGACCTAAGGGAGTTGCATCTATGTTTAGATTCAGCGAGATAGAAACACGTTTATTCTCGGAGCTGTCTTTGGATATTCCAGAATGAATGGGAGTATATGCTGTAAAGAGAAATATCTGTTTCTAAAACCAAAATGGATCTTTCTAGCAGAGTGGTTGTGAATGTGTGCCTTCGGCTTAAAGAGGTAAACTGCTCTTCTCATGCAGCACTTTAGAAACCCTTTATATGCAAATTCTCATACAGACCTTTCCAGCAAAACACCAGCCTATAGGAAATAGCAGTAAGACTGCATCTTTAACATGGAAGAAACTGTTTTCAAACTGCTCTGCTGTGTGTTCATTCATATAAGAGACTTGAATATATGTTCAGATTCAGCTAGTTAGCAACACGTTTCTTCCAGGAGCTGTGTTTGCCTATTCCAGAGTATACTGGAGTATAAGATGTAAAGACAAATGTCTCGTTCCAAAAGACAAACGGATGATGTAATGGAATGGTTGTCAATGTGTGCATTCAACTTACTGTGCTAAACTGCTGTTTGTATGCAGCAGTTTAGAAAACATTTCTGTGTAGATTCTCAAACAGACATTTCCAGCAAAATACCGGCCTATAAGAAATAGCAGTAAGACTGCGTCTAAAACTCAGAGGGAACGTTTCTTTCAAACTGCTCTGCAGTGTGTTCGTTCACCAAAGGTCGTTGAATCTATGTTTGGATTCAGCGAGTTTGAAACACGTTTATTCTAGGAGCTGCATTTCGATATTCCAGAGTGTATGGGAGTAAATGCTGTAAAGAGAAATATCTGTTTCTAAAACCAAAACGGAGCTATCTAACAGAATGGTTGTGAATGTGTGCATTCAACTTAAAGGGTTAATCTGCTCTTCTTAGGCAGCAGTTTAGAAAGCCTTTATATGCAAATTCTAAAATCAACATTTGCAGCAAAACACCAGCCTAAAAGAAGTAGCAGTAAGACTGCATCTATAACATAGAAGAAACGTTTTCTTCAAAATGCTCTGCTCTGTGTTCATTCATCTAAGAGTCTTGAGTATATGTTCAGATTCAGCGAGTAAGAAACACGTTTCTTCCAGGAGCTGCATTTGCATATTCCAGAGTGTACTGGAGTATAAGGTTTAAAGTGAAATATCTGGTTCTAAAACAAACACGGAGCCATCTAACAGAATGGTTGTCACTGTGTGCATTCAGCTTATTGAGATAAACTGTTGTTTCTATGCAGCAGTTTAGAAAAGATTTTTGTGCAGATTCTAAAACAGACATTCCCAGCAAAATACCGGCCTCTAAGAAATAGCAATAAGACTGCGTCTAAAACTCAAATAAAACGTTTCTTTCAAACTGCTGTGCTGTGTGTTCGTTCACCTAAGGGAGTTGAATCTATGTTTAGATTCAGCGACTTAGAAACACGTCTATTCTGGGAGCTGCGTTTGGCTATTCCAGAATGAATGGGAGTATATGATGTAACTAGAAACACAGGCTTCTAAAACCAAAACGGAGCTAGCTAACAGAATGATTGTGAATGAGGGCATTCAATTTAACGAATGAAACTGCTCCACTTAAGCAGCAGCTTACAAACCATTTATATGGAAATTCTAAAACCAACATTTCCAGGAAAACACCAGCCTAAAAGCAATAGCAGTAACAGTGCATCCATAACATGGAAGAAATGTTTTTTTCAAACTCCTCAGCTGTGTGTTCATTCACCTAAGAGACTTCAATGTATGCTCAGATTCAGCGAGTTACAAACACGTTTCTTCCAGGAGCTGCGTATGCATATATCAGAGTGTATTGGGATACAAGATGTAAAGAGAAATATCTGATTATACTTAGAAACCCGTTTCTTTTAGGAGCTGCGTTTGGATATTCCAGAGTGAAAGAGAGTATATGCTGTAAAGAGAAATAACTGCTTCTAAAACCAAAAGGCAGCTATCTAACTGAATGGTTGTCAATGTGTGCACTCAACTTCCAGAGTTAAACCCGTGTGTGGATTCAGCAGTCTGCAAACACTTTCTCTGCAGAGTCCCAAAACAGGCGTTTTCAGCCCATTACCGGCATATGGAAGAAACAGCAGTAAGCACAGGGAAATATCTGCTTCTAAATCCAAAACGCAGCTATCTAACAGAACGGTTGTCAATGTGTGCACTCAACTTCCAGAGTTAAACCCGTGTGTGGATTCAGCAGTCTGCAAACACTTTCTCTGCAGAGTCCCAAAACAGGCGTTTTCAGCCCATTACCGGCATATGGAAGAAACAGCAGTAAGCACAGGGAAATATCTGCTTCTAAATCCAAAACGCAGCTATCTAACAGAACGGTTGTCAATGTGTGCACTCAACTTCCAGAGTTAAACCCGTGTGTGGATTCAGCAGTCTGCAAACACTTTCTCTGCAGAGTCCCCAAACAGGCGTTTTCAGCCCATTACCGGCATATGGAAGAAACAGCAGTAAGCACAGGGAAATATCTGCTTCTAAATCCAAAACGCAGCGATCTAACAGAACGGTTGTCAATGTGTGCACTCAACTTCCAGAGTTAAACCCGTGTGTGGATTCAGCAGTCTGCAAACACTTTCTCTGCAGAGTCCCCAAACAGGCGTTTTCAACCGATTACCGGCATATGGAAGAAACAGCAGTAAGCACAGGGAAATATCTGCTTCTAAATCCAAAACGCAGCTATCTAACAGAACGGTTGTCAATGTGTGCACTCAACTTCCAGAGTTAAACCCGTGTGTGGATTCAGCAGTCTGCAAACACTTTCTCTGCAGAGTCCCAAAACAGGCGTTTTCAGCCCATTACCGGCATATGGAAGAAAAAGCAGAAAGCAGAGGGAAATATCTGCTTCTAAATCCAAAACGCAGCTATCTAACAGAACGGTTGTCAATGTGTGCACTCAACTTCCAGAGTTAAACCCGTGTGTGGATTCAGCAGTCTGCAAACACTTTCTCTGCAGAGTCCCAAAACAGGCGTTTTCAGCCCATTACCGGCATATGGAAGAAACAGCAGTAAGCACAGGGAAATATCTGCTTCTAAATCCAAAACGCAGCTATCTAACAGAACGGTTGTCAATGTGTGCAATCAACTTCCAGAGTTAAACCCGTGTGTGGATTCAGCAGTCTGCAAACACTTTCTCTGCAGAGTCCCCAAACAGGCGTTTTCAGCCCATTACCGGCATATGGAAGAAACAGCAGTAAGCCCAGGGAAATATCTGCTTCTAAATCCAAAACGCAGCTATCTAACAGAACGGTTGTCAATGTGTGCACTCAACTTCCAGAGTTAAACCCGTGTGTGGATTCAGCAGTCTGCAAACACTTTCTCTGCAGAGTCCCAAAACAGGCGTTTTCAGTCCACTACCGGCATATGGAAGAAACAGCAGTAAGCACAGGGAAATATCTGCTTCTAAATCCAAAACGCAGCTATCTAACAGAACGGTTGTCAATGTGTGCACTCAACTTCCAGAGTTAAACCCGTGTGTGGATTCAGCAGTCTGCAAACACTTTCTCTGCAGAGTCCCAAAACAGGCGTTTTCAGCCCATTACCGGCATATGGAAGAAACAGCAGTAAGCCCAGGGAAATATCTGCTTCTAAATCCAAAACGCAGCTATCTAACAGAACGGTTGTCAATGTGTGCACTCAACTTCCAGAGTTAAACCCGTGTGTGGATTCAGCAGTCTGCAAACACTTTCTCTGCAGAGTCCCCAAACAGGCGTTTTCAGCCCATTACCGGCATATGGAAGAAACAGCAGTAAGCACAGGGAAATATCTGCTTCTAAATCCAAAACGCAGCTATCTAACAGAACGGTTGTCAATGTGTGCACTCAACTTCCAGAGTTAAACCCGTGTGTGGATTCAGCAGTCTGCAAACACTTTCTCTGCAGAGTCCCAAAACAGGCGTTTTCAGCCCATTACCGGCATATGGAAGAAACAGCAGTAAGCCCAGGGAAATATCTGCTTCTAAATCCAAAACGCAGCTATCTAACAGAACGGTTGTCAATGTGTGCACTCAACTTCCAGAGTTAAACCCGTGTGTGGATTCAGCAGTCTGCAAACACTTTCTCTGCAGAGTCCCAAAACAGGCGTTTTCAGTCCATTACCGGCATATGGAAGAAACAGCAGTAAGCACAGGGAAATATCTGCTTCTAAATCCAAAACGCAGCTATCTAACAGAACGGTTGTCAATGTGTGCACTCAACTTCCAGAGTTAAACCCGTGTGTGGATTCAGCAGTCTGCAAACACTTTCTCTGCAGAGTCCCAAAACAGGCGTTTTCAGTCCATTACCGGCATATGGAAGAAACAGCAGTAAGCACAGGGAAATATCTGCTTCTAAATCCAAAACGCAGCTATCTAACAGAACGGTTGTCAATGTGTGCACTCAACTTCCAGAGTTAAACCCGTGTGTGGATTCAGCAGTCTGCAAACACTTTCTCTGCAGAGTCCCAAAACAGGCGTTTTCAGCCCATTACCGGCATATGGAAGAAACAGCAGTAAGCACAGGGAAATATCTGCTTCTAAATCCAAAACGCAGCTATCTAACAGAACGGTTGTCAATGTGTGCACTCAACTTCCAGAGTTAAACCCGTGTGTGGATTCAGCAGTCTGCAAACACTTTCTCTGCAGAGTCCCAAAACAGGCGTTTTCAGCCCATTACCGGCATATGGAAGAAACAGCAGTAAGCACAGGGAAATATCTGCTTCTAAATCCAAAACGCAGCTATCTAACAGAACGGTTGTCAATGTGTGCACTCAACTTCCAGAGTTAAACCCGTGTGTGGATTCAGCAGTCTGCAAACACTTTCTCTGCAGAGTCCCAAAACAGGCGTTTTCAGCCCATTACCGGCATATGGAAGAAACAGCAGTAAGCCCAGGGAAATATCTGCTTCTAAATCCAAAACGCAGCTATCTAACAGAACGGTTGTCAATGTGTGCACTCAACTTCCAGAGTTAAACCCGTGTGTGGATTCAGCAGTCTGCAAACACTTTCTCTGCAGAGTCCCCAAACAGGCGTTTTCAGCCCATTACCGGCATATGGAAGAAACAGCAGTAAGCACAGGGAAATATCTGCTTCTAAATCCAAAACGCAGCTATCTAACAGAACGGTTGTCAATGTGTGCACTCAACTTCCAGAGTTAAACCCGTGTGTGGATTCAGCAGTCTGCAAACACTTTCTCTGCAGAGTCCCAAAACAGGCGTTTTCAGCCCATTACCGGCATATGGAAGAAACAGCAGTAAGCCCAGGGAAATATCTGCTTCTAAATCCAAAACGCAGCTATCTAACAGAACGGTTGTCAATGTGTGCACTCAACTTCCAGAGTTAAACCCGTGTGTGGATTCAGCAGTCTGCAAACACTTTCTCTGCAGAGTCCCAAAACAGGCGTTTTCAGCCCATTACCGGCATAAGGAAGAAACAGCAGTAAGCACAGGGAAATATC
Organism: Aotus nancymaae; assembly: GCF_030222135.1. Taxonomy (NCBI): domain Eukaryota; kingdom Metazoa; phylum Chordata; class Mammalia; order Primates; family Aotidae; genus Aotus; species Aotus nancymaae. Next base: position 14,910 of record NW_026989061.1, read on the forward strand.
TGCTTCTAAATCCAAAACGCAGCTATCTAGCAGAACGGTTGTCAATGTGTGCACTCAACTTCCAGAGTTAAACCTGTGTGTGGATTCAGCAGTCTGCAAACACTTTCTCTGCAGAGTCCCAAAACAGGCGTTTTCAGCCCTTTACCGACATATGGAAGAAACAGCAGTAAGCACAGGGAAATATCTGCTTCTAAATCCAAAACGCAGCTATCTAACAGAACGGTTGTCAATGTGTGCACTCAACTTCCAGAGTTAAACCCGTGTGTGGATTCAGCAGTCTGCAAACACTTTCTCTGCAGAGTCCCAAAACAGGCGTTTTCAGCCCATTACCGGCATATGGAAGAAACAGCAGTAAGCACAGGGAATTATCTGCTTCTAAATCCAAAACGCAGCTATCTAACAGAACGGTTGTCAATGTGTGCACTCAACTTCCAGAGTTAAACCCGTGTTTGGATTCAGCAGTCTGCAAACACTTTCTCTGCAGAGTCCCAAAACAGGCGTTTTCAGCCCATTACCGGCATATGGAAGAAACAGCAGTAAGCACAGGGAAATATCTGCTTCTAAATCCAAAACGCAGCTATCTAACAGAACGGTTGTCAATGTGTGCACTCAACTTCCAGAGTTAAACCCGTGTGTGGATTCAGCAGTCTGCAAACAGTTTCTCTGCAGAGTCCCAAAACAGGCGTTTTCAGCCCATTACCGGCATATGGAAGAAACAGCAGTAAGGCCAGTGAAATATCTGCTTCTAAATCCAAAACGCAGCTATCTAACAGAACGGTTGTCAATGTGTGCACTCAACTTCCAGAGTTAAACCTGTGTGTGGATTCAGCAGTCTGCAAACACTTTCTCTGCAGAGTCCCCAAACAGGCGTTTTCAGCCCTTTACCGACATATGGAAGAAACAGCAGTAAGCACAGGGAAATATCTGCTTCTAAATCCAAAACGCAGCTATCTAACAGAACGGTTGTCAATGTGTGCACTCAACTTCCAGAGTTAAACCCGTGTGTGGATTCAGCAGTCTGCAAACCCTTTCTCTTCAGAGTCCCAAAACAGGCGTTTTCAGCCCATTACCGGCATATGGAAGAAACAGCAGTAAGCACAGGGAAATATCTGCTTCTAAATCCAAAACGCAGCTATCTAACAGAACGGTTGTCAATGTGTGCACTCAACTTCCAGAGTTAAACCCGTGTGTGGATTCAGCAGTCTGCAAACCCTTTCTCTGCAGAGTCCCAAAACAGGCGTTTTCAGCCCATTACCGGCATATGGAAGAAACAGCAGTAAGCCCAGGGAAATATCTGCTTCTAAATCCAAAACGCAGCTATCTAACAGAACGGTTGTCAATGTGTGCACTCAACTTCCAGAGTTAAACCCGTGTGTGGATTCAGCAGTCTGCAAACACTTTCTCTGCAGAGTCCCAAAACAGGCGTTTTCAGCCCATTACCGGCATATGGAAGAAACAGCAGTAAGCCCAGGGAAATATCTGCTTCTAAATCCAAAACGCAGCTATCTAACAGAACGGTTGTCAATGTGTGCACTCAACTTCCAGAGTTAAACCCGTGTGTGGATTCAACAGTCTGCAAACACTTTCTCTGCAGAGTCCCCAAACAGGCGTTTTCAGCCCATTACCGGCATATGGAAGAAACAGCAGTAAGCACAGGGAAATATCTGCTTCTAAATCCAAAACGCATCTATCTAACAGAACGGTTGTCAATGTGTGCACTCAACTTCCAGAGTTAAACCCGTGTGTGGATTCAGCAGTCTGCAAACACTTTCTCTGCAGAGTCCCCAAACAGGCGTTTTCAGCCCATTACCGGCATATGGAGGAAACAGCAGTAAGCACAGGGAAATATCTGCTTCTAAATCCAAAACGCAGCTATCTAACAGAACGGTTGTCAATGTGTGCACTCAACTTCCAGAGTTAAACCCGTGTGTGGATTCAGCAGTCTGCAAACACTTTCTCTGCAGAGTCCCCAAACAGGCGTTTTCAGCCCATTACCGGCATATGGAAGAAACAGCAGAAAGCAGAGGGAAATATCTGCTTCTAAATCCAAAACGCAGCTATCTAACAGAACGGTTGTCAATGTGTGCACTCAACTTCCAGAGTTAAACCCGTGTGTGTATTCAGCAGTCTGCAAACACTTTCTCTGCAGAGTCCCAAAACAGGCGTTTTCAGCCCATTACCGGCATATGGAAGAAACAGCAGTAAGCGCAGGGAAATATCTGCTTCTAAATCCAAAACGCAGCTATCTAACAGAACGGTTGTCAATGTGTGCACTCAACTTCCAGAGTTAAACACGTGTGTGGATTCAGCAGTCTGCAAACACTTTCTCTGCAGAGTCCCCAAACAGGCGTTTTCAGCCCATTACCGGCATATGGAAGAAACAGCAGTAAGCACAGGGAAATATCTGCTTCTAAATCCAAAACGCAGCTATCTAACAGAACGGTTGTCAATGTGTGCACTCAACTTCCAGAGTTAAACCCGTGTGTGGATTCAGCAGTCTGCAAACAGTTTCTCTGCAGAGTCCCAAAACAGGCGTTTTCAGCCCATTACCGGCATATGGAAGAAACAGCAGTAAGCCCAGGGAAATATCTGCTTCTAAATCCAAAACGCAGCTATCTAACAGAACGGTTGTCAATGTGTGCACTCAACTTCCAGAGTTAAACCCGTGTGTGGATTCAGCAGTCTGCAAACACTTTCTCTGCAGAGTCCCAAAACAGGCGTTTTCAGCCCATTACCGGCATATGGAAGAAACAGCAGTAAGCACAGGGAAATATCTGCTTCTAAATCCAAAACGCAGCTATCTAACAGAACGGTTGTCAATGTGTGCACTCAACTTCCAGAGTTAAACCCGTGTGTGGATTCAGCAGTCTGCAAACAGTTTCTCTGCAGAGTCCCAAAACAGGCGTTTTCAGCCCATTACCGGCATATGGAAGAAACAGCAGTAAGCCCAGGGAAATATCTGCTTCTAAATCCAAAACGCAGCTATCTAACAGAACGGTTGTCAATGTGTGCACTCAACTTCCAGAGTTAAACCCGTGTGTGGATTCAGCAGTCTGCAAACACTTTCTCTGCAGAGTCCCAAAACAGGCATTTTCAGCCCATTACCGGCATATGGAAGAAACAGCAGTAAGCACAGGGAAATATCTGCTTCTAAATCCAAAACGCAGCTATCTAACAGAACGGTTGTCAATGTGTGCACTCAACTTCCAGAGTTAAACCCGTGTGTGGATTCAACAGTCTGCAAACACTTTCTCTGCAGAGTCCCAAAACAGGCGTTTTCAGCCCATTACCGGCATATGGAAGAAACAGCAGTAAGCACAGGGAAATATCTGCTTCTAAATCCAAAACGCAGCTATCTAACAGAACGGTTGTCAATGTGTGCACTCAACTTCCAGAGTTAAACCCGTGTGTGGATTCAGCAGTCTGCAAACACTTTCTCTGCAGAGTCCCCAAACAGGCGTTTTCAGCCCATTACCGGCATATGGAAGAAACAGCAGTAAGCACAGGGAAATATCTGCTTCTAAATCCAAAACGCAGCTATCTAACAGAACGGTTGTTAATGTGTGCACTCAACTTCCAGAGTTAAACCCGTGTGTGGATTCAGCAGTCTGCAAACACTTTCTCTGCAGAGTCCCCAAACAGGCGTTTTCAGCCCATTACTGGCATATGGAGGAAACAGCAGTAAGCACAGGGAAATATCTGCTTCTAAATCCAAAACGCAGCTATCTAACAGAACGGTTGTCAATGTGTGCACTCAACTTCCAGAGTTAAACCCGTGTGTGGATTCAGCAGTCTGCAAACACTTTCTCTGCAGAGTCCCAAAACAGGCGTTTTCAGCCCATTACCGGCATATGGAAGAAACAGCAGTAAGCACAGGGAAATATCTGCTTCTAAATCCAAAACGCAGCTATCTAACAGAACGGTTGTCAATGTGTGCACTCAACTTCCAGAGTTAAACCCGTGTGTGGATTCAGCAGTCTGCAAACACTTTCTCTGCAGAGTCCCCAAACAGGCGTTTTCAGCCCATTACCGGCATATGGAAGCAACAGCAGTAAGCACAGGGAAATATCTGCTTCTAAATCCAAAACGCAACTATCTAACAGAACGGTTGTCAATGTGTGCACTCAGCTTCCAGAGTTAAACCCGTGTGTGGATTCAGCAGTCTGCAAACACTTTCTCTGCAGAGTCCCAAAACAGGCGTTTTCAGCCCATTACCGGCATATGGAAGAAACAGCAGTAAGCCCAGGGAAATATCTGCTTCTAAATCCAAAACGCAGCTATCTAACAGAACGGTTGTCAATGTGTGCACTCAACTTCCAGAGTTAAACCCGTGTGTGGATTCAGCAGTCTGCAAACAGTTTCTCTGCAGAGTCCCAAAACAGGCGTTTTCAGCCCATTACCGGCATATGGAAGAAACAGCAGTAAGCCCAGGGAAATATCTACTTCTAAATCCAAAACGCAGCTATCTAACAGAACGGTTGTCAATGTGTGCACTCAACTTCCAGAGTTAAACCCGTGTGTGGATTCAGCAGTCTGGAAACACTTTCTCTGCAGAGTCCCAAAACAGGCGTTTTCAGCCCATTACCGGCATATGGAAGAAACAGCAGTAAGCACAGGGAAATATCTGCTTCTAAATCCAAAACGCAGCTATCTAACAGAACGGTTGTCAATGTGTGCACTCAACTTCAGAGTTAAACCCGTGTGTGGATTCAGCAGTCTGCAAACACTTTCTCTGCAGAGTCCCAAAACAGGCGTTTTCAGCCCATTACCGGCATATGGAAGAAACAGCAGTAAGCACAGGGAACTATCTGCTTCTAAATCCAAAACGCAACTATCTAACAGAACGGTTGTCAATGTGTGCACTCAGCTTCCAGAGTTAAACCCGTGTGTGGATTCAGCAGTCTGCAAACACTTTCTCTGCAGAGTCCCAAAACAGGCGTTTTCAGCCCATTACCGGCATATGGAAGAAACAGCAGTAAGCACAGGGAAATATCTGCTTCTAAATCCAAAACGCAGCTATCTAACAGAACGGTTGTCAATGTGTGCACTCAACTTCCAGAGTTAAACCCGTGTGTGGATTCAGCAGTCTGCAAACAGTTTCTCTGCAGAGTACCAAAACAGGCGTTTTCAGCCCATTACCGGCATATGGAAGAAACAGCAGTAAGCCCAGGGAAATATCTGCTTCTAAATCCAAAACGCAGCTATCTAACAGAACGGTTGTCAATGTGTGCACTCAACTTCCAGAGTTAAACCCGTGTGTGGATTCAGCAGTCTGCAAACACTTTCTCTGCAGAGTCCCAAAACAGGCGTTTTCAGCCCATTACCGGCATATGGAAGAAACAGCAGTAAGCACAGGGAAATATCTGCTTCTAAATCCAAAACGCAGCTATCTAACAGAACGGTTGTCAATGTGTGCACTCAACTTCCAGAGTTAAATCCGTGTGTGGATTCAGCAGTCTGCAAACACTTTCTCTGCAGAGTCCCAAAACAGGCGTTTTCAGCCCATTACCGGCATATGGAAGAAACAGCAGTAAGCACAGGGAAATATCTGCTTCTAAATCCAAAACGCAACTATCTAACAGAACGGTTGTCAATGTGTGCACTCAGCTTCCAGAGTTAAACCCGTGTGTGGATTCAGCAGTCTGCAAACACTTTCTCTGCAGAGTCCCAAAACAGGCGTTTTCAGCCCATTACCGGCATATGGAAGAAACAGCAGTAAGCACAGGGAAATATCTGCTTCTAAATCCAAAACGCAGCTATCTAACAGAACGGTTGTCAATGTGTGCACTCAACTTCCAGAGTTAAACCCGGGTGTGGATTCAGCAGTCTGCAAACACTTTCTCTGCAGAGTCCCCAAACAGGCGTTTTCAGCCCATTACCGGCATATGGAAGAAACAGCAGTAAGCACAGGGAAATATCTGCTTCTAAATCCAAAACGCAGCTATCTAACAGAACGGTTGTCAATGTGTGCACTCAACTTCCAGAGTTAAACCCGTGTGTGGATTCAGCAGTCTGCAAACACTTTCTCTGCAGAGTCCCAAAACAGGCGTTTTCAGCCCATTACCGGCATATGGAAGAAACAGCAGTAAGCCCAGGGAAATATCTGCTTCTAAATCCAAAACGCAGCTATCTAACAGAACGGTTGTCAATGTGTGCACTCAACTTCCAGAGTTAAACCCGTGTGTGGATTCAGCAGTCTGCAAACACTTTCTCTGCAAAGTCCCAAAACAGGCGTTTTCAGCCCATTACCGGCATATGGAAGAAACAGCTGTAAGCACAGGGAAATATCTGCTTCTAAATCCAAAACGCAGCTATCTAACAGAACGGTTGTCAATGTGTGCACTCAACTTCCAGAGTTACACCCGGGTGTGGATTCAGCAGTCTGCAAACACTTTCTCTGCAGAGTCCCCAAACAGGCGTTTTCAGCCCATTACCGGCATATGGAAGAAACAGCAGTAAGCACAGGGAAATATCTGCTTCTAAATCCAAAACGCAGCTATCTAACAGAACGGTTGTCAATGTGTGCACTCAACTTCCAGAGTTAAACCCGTGTGTGGATTCAGCAGTCTGCAAACACTTTCTCTGCAGAGTCCCAAAACAGGCGTTTTCAGCCCATTACCGGCATATGGAAGAAACAGCAGTAAGCACAGGGAAATATCTGCTTCTAAATCCAAAACGCAGCTATCTAACAGAACGGTTGTCAATGTGTGCACTCAACTTCCAGAGTTAAACCCGTGTGTGGATTCAGCAGTCTGCAAACACTTTCTCTGCAGAGTCCCCAAACAGGCGTTTTCAGCCCGTTACCGGCATATGGAAGAAACAGCAGTAAGCACAGGGAAATATCTGCTTCTAAATCCAAAACGCAGCTATCTAACAGAACGGTTGTCAATGTGTGCACTCAACTTCCAGAGTTAAACCCGTGTGTGGATTCAGCAGTCTGCAAACACTTTCTCTGCAGAGTCCCGAAACAGGCGTTTTCAGCCCATTAAAGGCATATGGAAGAAACAGCAGTAAGCACAGGGAAATATCTGCTTCTAAATCCAAAACGCAGCTATCTAGCAGAACGGTTGTCAATGTGTGCACTCAACTTCCAGAGTTAAACCCGTGTGTGGATTCAACAGTCTGCAAACACTTTCTCTGCAGAGTCCCCAAACAGGCGTTTTCAGCCCATTACCGGCATATGGAAGAAACAGCAGTAAGCCCAGGGAAATATCTGCTTCTAAATCCAAAACGCAGCTATCTAACAGAACGGTTGTCAATGTGTGCACTCAACTTCCAGAGTTAAACCCGTGTGTGGATTCAGCAGTCTGCAAACACTTTCTCTGCAGAGTCCCCAAACAGGCGTTTTCAGCCCATTACCGGCATATGGAAGAAACAGCAGTAAGCACAGGGAAATATCTGCTTCTAAATCCAAAACGCAGCTATCTAACAGAACGGTTGTCAATGTGTGCACTCAACTTCCAGAGTTAAACCCGTGTGTGGATTCAGCAGTCTGCAAACACTTTCTCTGCAGAGTCCCCAAACAGGCGTTTTCAGCCCATTACCGGCATATGGAAGAAACAGCAGTAAGCCCAGGGAAATATCTGCTTCTAAATCCAAAACGCAGCTATCTAGCAGAACGGTTGTCAATGTGTGCACTCAACTTCCAGAGTTAAACCCTTGTGTGGATTCAGCAGTCTGCAAACACTTTCTCTGCAGAGTCCCAAAACAGGCGTTTTCAGCCCATTACCGGCATATGGAAGAAACAGCAGTAAGCACAGGGAAATATCTGCTTCTAAATCCAAAACGCAGCTATCTAACAGAACGGTTGTCAATGTGTGCACTCAACTTCCAGAGTTAAACCCGTGTGTGGATTCAGCAGTCTGCAAACACTTTCTCTGCAGAGTCCCAAAACAGGCGTTTTCAGCCCATTACCGGCATATGGAAGAAATAGCAGTAAGCACAGGGAAATATCTGCTTCTAAATCCAAAACGCAGCTGTCTAACAGAACGGTTGTCAATGTGTGCACTCAACTTCCAGAGTTAAACCCGTGTGTGGATTCCGCAGTCTGCAAACACTTTCTGTGCAGAGTCTCAAAACAGGCCTTTCCGGCCCAGTACCGGCATTTATAAGAAAGAGCATTAAGACTGCGTCTAAAACTCAGAAGAAACGTTTCTTTCAAACTGCTCGGCCGTGTGTTCTTTGACCTAAGGGAGTTGCATCTATGTTTAGATTCAGCGAGATAGAAACACGTTTATTCTCGGAGCTGTCTTTGGATATTCCAGAATGAATGGGAGTATATGCTGTAAATAGAAATATCTGTTTCTAAAACCAAAATGGATCTTTCTAGCAGAGTGGTTGTGAATGTGTGCCTTCGGCTTAAAGAGGTAAACTGCTCTTCTCATGCAGCACTTTAGAAACCCTTTATATGCAATTTCTCATACAGACCTTTCCAGCAAAACACCAGCCTATAGGAAATAGCAGTAAGACTGCATCTTTAACATGGAAGAAACTGTTTTCAAACTGCTCTGCTGTGTGTTCATTCATATAAGAGACTTGAATATATGTTCAGATTCAGCTAGTTAGCAACATGTTTCTTCCAGGAGCTGTGTTTGCCTATTCCAGAGTATACTGGAGTATAAGATGTAAAGACAAATGTCTCGTTCCAAAAGACAAACGGATGATGTAATGGAATGGTTGTCAATGTGTGCATTCAACTTACTGTGCTAAACTGCTGTTTGTATGCAGCAGTTTAGAAAACATTTCTGTGTAGATTCTCAAACAGACATTTCCAGCAAAATACCGGCCTATAAGAAATAGCAGTAAGACTGCGTCTAAAACTCAGAGGGAACGTTTCTTTCAAACTGCTCTGCAGTGTGTTCGTTCACCAAAGGTCGTTGAATCTATGTTTGGATTCAGCGAGTTTGAAACACGTTTATTCTAGGACCGCATTTCGATATTCCAGAGTGTATGGGAGTAAATGCTGTAAAGAGAAATATCTGTTTCTAAAACCAAAACGGAGCTATCTAACAGAATGGTTGTGAATGTGTGCATTCAACTTAAAGGGTTAATCTGCTCTTCTTAGGCAGCAGTTTAGAAAGCCTTTATATGCAAATTCTAAAATCAACATTTGCAGCAAAACACCAGCCTAAAAGAAGTAGCAGTAAGACTGCATCTATAACATAGAAGAAACGTTTTCTTCAAAATGCTCTGCTCTGTGTTCATTCATCTAAGAGTCTTGAGTATATGTTCAGATTCAGCGAGTAAGAAACACGTTTCTTCCAGGAGCTGCATTTGCATATTCCAGAGTGTACTGGAGTATAAGGTTTAAAGTGAAATATCTGGTTCTAAAACAAACACGGAGCCATCTAACAGAATGGTTGTCACTGTGTGCATTCAGCTTATTGAGATAAACTGTTGTTTCTATGCAGCAGTTTAGAAAAGATTTTTGTGCAGATTCTAAAACAGACATTCCCAGCAAAATACCGGCCTCTAAGAAATAGCAATAAGACTGCGTCTAAAACTCAAATAAAACGTTTCTTTCAAACTGCTGTGCTGTGTGTTCGTTCACCTAAGGGAGTTGAATCTATGTTTAGATTCAGCGACTTAGAAACACGTCTATTCTGGGAGCTGCGTTTGGCTATTCCAGAATGAATGGGAGTATATGATGTAACTAGAAACACAGGCTTCTAAAACCAAAACGGAGCTAGCTAACAGAATGATTGTGAATGAGGGCATTCAACTTAACGAATGAAACTGCTCCACTTAAGCAGCAGCTTACAAACCATTTATATGGAAATTCTAAAACCAACATTTCCAGGAAAACACCAGCCTAAAAGCAATAGCAGTAACAGTGCATCCATAACATGGAAGAAATGTTTTTTTCAAACTCCTCAGCTGTGTGTTCATTCACCTAAGAGACTTCAATGTATGCTCAGATTCAGCGAGTTACAAACACGTTTCTTCCAGGAGCTGCGTATGCATATATCAGAGTGTATTGGGATACAAGATGTAAAGAGAAATATCTGATTATACTTAGAAACCCGTTTCTTTTAGGAGCTGCGTTTGGATATTCCAGAGTGAAAGAGAGTATATGCTGTAAAGAGAAATAACTGCTTCTAAAACCAAAAGGCAGCTATCTAACTGAATGGTTGTCAATGTGTGCACTCAACTTCCAGAGTTAAACCCGTGTGTGGATTCAGCAGTCTGCAAACACTTTCTCTGCAGAGTCCCAAAACAGGCGTTTTCAGCCCATTACCGGCATATGGAAGAAACAGCAGTAAGCACAGGGAAATATCTGCTTCTAAATCCAAAACGCAGCTATCTAACAGAACGGTTGTCAATGTGTGCACTCAACTTCCAGAGTTAAATCCGTGTGTGGATTCAGCAGTCTGCAAACACTTTCTCTGCAGAGTCCCAAAACAGGCGTTTTCAGCCCATTACCGGCATATGGAAGAAACAGCAGTAAGCACAGGGAAATATCTGCTTCTAAATCCAAAACGCAGCTATCTAACAGAACGGTTGTCAATGTGTGCACTCAACTTCCAGAGTTAAACCCGTGTGTGGATTCAGCAGTCTGCAAACAGTTTCTCTGCAGAGTCCCAAAACAGGCGTTTTCAGCCCATTACCGGCATATGGAAGAAACAGCAGTAAGCCCAGGGAAATATCTGCTTCTAAATCCAAAACGCAGCTATCTAACAGAACGGTTGTCAATGTGTGCACTCAACTTCCAGAGTTAAACCCGTGTGTGGATTCAGCAGTCTGCAAACACTTTCTCTGCAGAGTCCCAAAACAGGCGTTTTCAGCCCATTACCGGCATATGGAAGAAACAGCAGTAAGCACAGGGAAATATCTGCTTCTAAATCCAAAACGAAGCTATCTAACAGAACGGTTGTCAATGTGTGCACTCAACTTCCAGAGTTAAACCCGTGTGTGGATTCAGCAGTCTGCAAACACTTTCTCTGCAGAGTCCCAAAACAGGCGTTTTCAGCCCATTACCGGCATATGGAAGAAACAGCAGTAAGCCCAGGGAAATATCTGCTTCTAAATCCAAAACGCAGCTATCTAACAGAACGGTTGTCAATGTGTGCACTCAACTTCCAGAGTTAAACCCGTGTGTGGATTCAGCAGTCTGCAAACACTTTCTCTGCAGAGTCCCAAAACAGGCGTTTTCAGCCCATTACCAGCATATGGAAGAAACAGCAGTAAGCACAGGGAAATATCTGCTTCTAAATCCAAAACGCAGCTATCTAACAGAACGGTTGTCAATGTGTGCACTCAACTTCCAGAGTTAAACCCGTGTGTGGATTCAACAGTCTGCAAACACTTTCTCTGCAGAGTCCCAAAACAGGCGTTTTCAGCCCATTACCGGCATATGGAAGAAACAGCAGTAAGCACAGGGAAATATCTGCTTCTAAATCCAAAACGCAGCTATCTAACAGAACGGTTGTCAATGTGTGCACTCAACTTCCAGAGTTAAACCCGTGTGTGGATTCAGCAGTCTGCAAACACTTTCTCTGCAGAGTCCCCAAACAGGCGTTTTCAACCCATTTCCGGCATATGGAAGAAACAGCAGTAAGCACAGGGAAATATCTGCTTCTAAATCCAAAACGCAGCTATCTAACAGAACGGTTGTCAATGTGTGCACTCAACTTCCAGAGTTAAACCCGTGTGTGGATTCAGCAGTCTGCAAACCCTTTCTCTGCAGAGTCCCCAAACAGGCGTTTTCAGCCCATTACCGGCATATGGAGGAAACAGCAGTAAGCACAGGGAAATATCTGCTTCTAAATCCAAAACGCAGCTATCTAACAGAACGGTTGTCAATGTGTGCACTCAACTTCCAGAGTTAAACCCGTGTGTGGATTCAGCAGTCTGCAAACACTTTCTCTGCAGAGTCCCCAAACAGGCGTTTTCAGCCCATTACCGGCATATGGAAGAAACAGCAGTAAGCACAGGGAAATATCTGCTTCTAAATCCAAAACGCAGCTATCTAGCAGAACGGTTGTCAATGTGTGCACTCAACTTCCAGAGTTAAACCCGTGTGTGGATTCAGCAGTCTGCAAACACTTTCTCTGCAGAGTCCCCAAACAGGCGTTTTCAGCCCATTACCGGCATATGGAAGAAACAGCAGTAAGCACAGGGAAATATCTGCTTCTAAATCCAAAACGCAGCTATCTAACAGAACGGTTGTCAATGTGTGCACTCAACTTCCAGAGTTAAACCCGTGTGTGGATTCAGCAGTCTGCAAACACTTTCTCTGCAGAGTCCCCAAACAGGCGTTTTCAGCCCATTACCGGCATATGGAAGAAACAGCAGTAAGCCCAGGGAAATATCTGCTTCTAAATCCAAAACGCAGCTATCTAGCAGAACGGTTGTCAATGTGTGCACTCAACTTCCAGAGTTAAACCCGTGTGTGGATTCAGCAGTCTGCAAACACTTTCTCTGCAGAGTCCCAAAACAGGCGTTTTCAGCCCATTACCGGCATATGGAAGAAACAGCAGTAAGCACAGGGAAATATCTGCTTCTAAATCCAAAACGCAGCTATCTAACAGAACGGTTGTCAATGTGTGCACTCAACTTCCAGAGTTAAACCCGTGTGTGGATTCAGCAGTCTGCAAACACTTTCTCTGCAGAGTCCCAAAACAGGCGTTTTCAGCCCATTACCGGCATATGGAAGAAATAGCAGTAAGCACAGGGAAATATCTGCTTCTAAATCCAAAACGCAGCTGTCTAACAGAACGGTTGTCAATGTGTGCACTCAACTTCCAGAGTTAAACCCGTGTGTGGATTCAGCAGTCTGCAAACACTTTCTGTGCAGAGTCTCAAAACAGGCCTTTCCGGCCCAGTACCGGCATTTATAAGAAAGAGCATTAAGACTGCGTCTAAAACTCAGAAGAAACGTTTCTTTCAAACTGCTCGGCCGTGTGTTCTTTGACCTAAGGGAGTTGCATCTATGTTTAGATTCAGCGAGATAGAAACACGTTTATTCTCGGAGCTGTCTTTGGATATTCCAGAATGAATGGGAGTATATGCTGTAAATAGAAATATCTGTTTCTAAAACCAAAATGGATCTTTCTAGCAGAGTGGTTGTGAATGTGTGCCTTCGGCTTAAAGAGGTAAACTGCTCTTCTCATGCAGCACTTTAGAAACCCTTTATATGCAAATTCTCATACAGACCTTTCCAGCAAAACACCAGCCTATAGGAAATAGCAGTAAGACTGCATCTTTAACATGGAAGAAACTGTTTTCAAACTGCTCTGCTGTGTGTTCATTCATATAAGAGACTTGAATATATGTTCAGATTCAGGTAGTTAGCAACATGTTTCTTCCAGGAGCTGTGTTTGCCTATTCCAGAGTATACTGGAGTATAAGATGTAAAGACAAATGTCTCGTTCCAAAAGACAAACGGATGATGTAATGGAATGGTTGTCAATGTGTGCATTCAACTTACTGTGCTAAACTGCTGTTTGTATGCAGCAGTTTAGAAAACATTTCTGTGTAGATTCTCAAACAGACATTTCCAGCAAAATACCGGCCTATAAGAAATAGCAGTAAGACTGCGTCTAAAACTCAGAGGGAACGTTTCTTTCAAACTGCTCTGCAGTGTGTTCGTTCACCAAAGGTCGTTGAATCTATGTTTGGATTCAGCGAGTTTGAAACACGTTTATTCTAGGAGCGCATTTCGATATTCCAGAGTGTATGGGAGTAAATGCTGTAAAGAGAAATATCTGTTTCTAAAACCAAAACGGAGCTATCTAACAGAATGGTTGTGAATGTGTGCATTCAACTTAAAGGGTTAATCTGCTCTTCTTAGGCAGCAGTTTAGAAAGCCTTTATATGCAAATTCTAAAATCAACATTTGCAGCAAAACACCAGCCTAAAAGAAGTAGCAGTAAGACTGCATCTATAACATAGAAGAAACGTTTTCTTCAAAATGCTCTGCTCTGTGTTCATTCATCTAAGAGTCTTGAGTATATGTTCAGATTCAGCGAGTAAGAAACACGTTTCTTCCAGGAGCTGCATTTGCATATTCCAGAGTGTACTGGAGTATAAGGTTTAAAGTGAAATATCTGGTTCTAAAACAAACACGGAGCCATCTAACAGAATGGTTGTCACTGTGTGCATTCAGCTTATTGAGATAAACTGTTGTTTCTATGCAGCAGTTTAGAAAAGATTTTTGTGCAGATTCTAAAACAGACATTCCCAGCAAAATACCGGCCTCTAAGAAATAGCAAAAAGACTGCGTCTAAAACTCAAATAAAACGTTTCTTTCAAACTGCTGTGCTGTGTGTTCGTTCACCTAAGGGAGTTGAATCTATGTTTAGATTCAGCGACTTAGAAACACGTCTATTCTGGGAGCTGCGTTTGGCTATTCCAGAATGAATGGGAGTATATGATGTAACTAGAAACACAGGCTTCTAAAACCAAAACGGAGCTAGCTAACAGAATGATTGTGAATGAGGGCATTCAACTTAACGAATGAAACTGCTCCACTTAAGCAGCAGCTTACAAACCATTTATATGGAAATTCTAAAACCAACATTTCCAGGAAAACACCAGCCTAAAAGCAATAGCAGTAACAGTGCATCCATAACATGGAAGAAATGTTTTTTTCAAACTCCTCAGCTGTGTGTTCATTCACCTAAGAGACTTCAATGTATGCTCAGATTCAGCGAGTTACAAACACGTTTCTTCCAGGAGCTGCGTATGCATATATCAGAGTGTATTGGGATACAAGATGTAAAGAGAAATATCTGATTATACTTAGAAACCCGTTTCTTTTAGGAGCTGCGTTTGGATATTCCAGAGTGAAAGAGAGTATATGCTGTAAAGAGAAATAACTGCTTCTAAAACCAAAAGGCAGCTATCTAACTGAATGGTTGTCAATGTGTGCACTCAACTTCCAGAGTTAAACCCGTGTGTGGATTCAGCAGTCTGCAAACACTTTCTCTGCAGAGTCCCAAAACAGGCGTTTTCAGCCCATTACCGGCATATGGAAGAAACAGCAGTAAGCACAGGGAAATATCTGCTTCTAAATCCAAAACGCAGCTATCTAACAGAACGGTTGTCAATGTGTGCACTCAACTTCCAGAGTTAAATCCGTGTGTGGATTCAGCAGTCTGCAAACACTTTCTCTGCAGAGTCCCAAAACAGGCGTTTTCAGCCCATTACCGGCATATGGAAGAAACAGCAGTAAGCACAGGGAAATATCTGCTTCTAAATCCAAAACGCAGCTATCTAACAGAACGGTTGTCAATGTGTGCACTCAACTTCCAGAGTTAAACCCGTGTGTGGATTCAGCAGTCTGCAAACAGTTTCTCTGCAGAGTCCCAAAACAGGCGTTTTCAGCCCATTACCGGCATATGGAAGAAACAGCAGTAAGCCCAGGGAAATATCTGCTTCTAAATCCAAAACGCAGCTATCTAACAGAACGGTTGTCAATGTGTGCACTCAACTTCCAGAGTTAAACCCGTGTGTGGATTCAGCAGTCTGCAAACACTTTCTCTGCAGAGTCCCAAAACAGGCGTTTTCAGCCCATTACCGGCATATGGAAGAAACAGCAGTAAGCACAGGGAAATATCTGCTTCTAAATCCAAAACGAAGCTATCTAACAGAACGGTTGTCAATGTGTGCACTCAACTTCCAGAGTTAAACCCGTGTGTGGATTCAGCAGTCTGCAAACACTTTCTCTGCAGAGTCCCAAAACAGGCGTTTTCAGCCCATTACCGGCATATGGAAGAAACAGCAGTAAGCCCAGGGAAATATCTGCTTCTAAATCCAAAACGCAGCTATCTAACAGAACGGTTGTCAATGTGTGCACTCAACTTCCAGAGTTAAACCCGTGTGTGGATTCAGCAGTCTGCAAACACTTTCTCTGCAGAGTCCCAAAACAGGCGTTTTCAGCCCATTACCAGCATATGGAAGAAACAGCAGTAAGCACAGGGAAATATCTGCTTCTAAATCCAAAACGCAGCTATCTAACAGAACGGTTGTCAATGTGTGCACTCAACTTCCAGAGTTAAACCCGTGTGTGGATTCAACAGTCTGCAAACACTTTCTCTGCAGAGTCCCAAAACAGGCGTTTTCAGCCCATTACCGGCATATGGAAGAAACAGCAGTAAGCACAGGGAAATATCTGCTTCTAAATCCAAAACGCAGCTATCTAACAGAACGGTTGTCAATGTGTGCACTCAACTTCCAGAGTTAAACCCGTGTGTGGATTCAGCAGTCTGCAAACACTTTCTCTGCAGAGTCCCCAAACAGGCGTTTTCAGCCCATTACCGGCATATGGAGGAAACAGCAGTAAGCACAGGGAAATATCTGCTTCTAAATCCAAAACGCAGCTATCTAACAGAACGGTTGTCAATGTGTGCACTCAACTTCCAGAGTTAAACCCGTGTGTGGATTCAGCAGTCTGCAAACACTTTCTCTGCAGAGTCCCCAAACAGGCGTTTTCAGCCCATTACCGGCATATGGAAGAAACAGCAGAAAGCAGAGGGAAATATCTGCTTCTAAATCCAAAACGAAGCTATCTAACAGAACGGTTGTCAATGTGTGCACTCAACTTCCAGAGTTAAACCCGTGTGTGTATTCAGCAGTCTGCAAACACTTTCTCTGCAGAGTCCCAAAACAGGCGTTTTCAGCCCATTACCGGCATATGGAAGAAACAGCAGTAAGCGCAGGGAAATATCTGCTTCTAAATCCAAAACGCAGCTATCTAACAGAACGGTTGTCAATGTGTGCACTCAACTTCCAGAGTTAAACACGTGTGTGGATTCAGCAGTCTGCAAACACTTTCTCTGCAGAGTCCCAAAACAGGCGTTTTCAGCCCATTACCGGCATATGGAAGAAACAGCAGTAAGCACAGGGAAATATCTGCTTCTAAATCCAAAACGCAGCTATCTAACAGAACGGTTGTCAATGTGTGCACTCAACTTCCAGAGTTAAACCCGTGTGTGGATTCAGCAGTCTGCAAACAGTTTCTCTGCAGAGTCCCAAAACAGGCGTTTTCAGCCCATTACCGGCATATGGAAGAAACAGCAGTAAGCACAGGGAAATATCTGCTTCTAAATCCAAAACGCAGCTATCTAACAGAACGGTTGTCAATGTGTGCACTCAACTTCCAGAGTTAAACCCGTGTGTGGATTCAGCAGTCTGCAAACACTTTCTCTGCAGAGTCCCAAAACAGGCGTTTTCAGCCCATTACCGGCATATGGAAGAAACAGCAGTAAGCACAGGGAAATATCTGCTTCTAAATCCAAAACGCAGCTATCTAACAGAACGGTTGTCAATGTGTGCACTCAACTTCCAGAGTTAAACCCGTGTGTGGATTCAGCAGTCTGCAAACACTTTCTCTGCAGAGTCCCAAAACAGGCGTTTTCAGCCCATTACCGGCATATGGAAGCAACAGCAGTAAGCACAGGGAAATATCTGCTTCTAAATCCAAAACGCAACTATCTAACAGAACGGTTGTCAATGTGTGCACTCAGCTTCCAGAGTTAAACCCGTGTGTGGATTCAGCAGTCTGCAAACACTTTCTCTGCAGAGTCCCAAAACAGGCGTTTTCAGCCCATTACCGGCATATGGAAGAAACAGCAGTAAGCCCAGGGAAATATCTGCTTCTAAATCCAAAACGCAGCTATCTAACAGAACGGTTGTCAATGTGTGCACTCAACTTCCAGAGTTAAACCCGTGTGTGGATTCAGCAGTCTGCAAACACTTTCTCTGCAGAGTCCCAAAACAGGCGTTTTCAGCCCATTACCGGCATATGGAAGAAACAGCAGTAAGCCCAGGGAAATATCTGCTTCTAAATCCAAAACGCAGCTATCTAACAGAACGGTTGTCAATGTGTGCACTCAACTTCCAGAGTTAAACCCGTGTGTGGATTCAGCAGTCTGGAAACACTTTCTCTGCAGAGTCCCAAAACAGGCGTTTTCAGCCCATTACCGGCATATGGAAGAAACAGCAGTAAGCACAGGGAAATATCTGCTTCTAAATCCAAAACGCAGCTATCTAACAGAACGGTTGTCAATGTGTGCACTCAACTTCAGAGTTAAACCCGTGTGTGGATTCAGCAGTCTGCAAACACTTTCTCTGCAGAGTCCCAAAACAGGCGTTTTCAGCCCATTATCGGCATATGGAAGAAACAGCAGTAAGCACAGGGAACTATCTGCTTCTAAATCCAAAACGCAACTATCTAACAGAACGGTTGTCAATGTGTGCACTCAGCTTCCAGAGTTAAACCCGTGTGTGGATTCAGCAGTCTGCAATCACTTTCTCTGCAGAGTCCCAAAACAGGCGTTTTCAGCCCATTACCGGCATATGGAAGACACAGCAGTAAGCACAGGGAAATATCTGCTTCTAAATCCAAAACGCAGCTATCTAACAGAACGGTTGTCAATGTGTGCACTCAACTTCCAGAGTTAAACCCGTGTGTGGATTCAGCAGTCTGCAAAAACTTTCTCTGCAGAGTCCCAAAACAGGCGTTTTCAGCCCATTACCGGCATATGGAAGAAACAGCAGTAAGCCCAGGGAAATATCTGCTTCTAAATCCAAAACGCAGCTATCTAACAGAACGGTTGTCAATGTGTGCACTCAACTTCCAGAGTTAAACCCGTGTGTGGATTCAGCAGTCTGCAAACACTTTCTCTGCAGAGTCCCAAAACAGGCGTTTTCAGCCCATTACCGGCATATGGAAGAAACAGCAGTAAGCACAGGGAAATATCTGCTTCTAAATCCAAAACGAAGCTATCTAACAGAACGGTTGTCAATGTGTGCACTCAACTTCCAGAGTTAAACCCGTGTGTGGATTCAGCAGTCTGCAAACAGTTTCTCTGCAGAGTCCCAAAACAGGCGTTTTCAGCCCATTACCGGCATATGGAAGAAACAGCAGTAAGCCCAGGGAAATATCTGCTTCTAAATCCAAAACGCAGCTATCTAACAGAACGGTTGTCAATGTGTGCACTCAACTTCCAGAGTTAAACCCGTGTGTGGATTCAGCAGTCTGCAAACACTTTCTCTGCAGAGTCCCAAAACAGGCGTTTTCAGCCCATTACCGGCATATGGAAGAAACAGCAGTAAGCACAGGGAAATATCTGCTTCTAAATCCAAAACGAAGCTATCTAACAGAACGGTTGTCAATGTGTGCACTCAACTTCCAGAGTTAAACCCGTGTGTGGATTCAGCAGTCTGCAAACAGTTTCTCTGCAGAGTCCCAAAACAGGCGTTTTCAGCCCATTACCGGCATATGGAAGAAACAGCAGTAAGCCCAGGGAAATATCTGCTTCTAAATCCAAAACGCAGCTATCTAACAGAACGGTTGTCAATGTGTGCACTCAACTTCCAGAGTTAAACCCGTGTGTGGATTCAGCAGTCTGCAAACACTTTCTCTGCAGAGTCCCAAAACAGGCGTTTTCAGCCCATTACCGGCATATGGAAGAAACAGCAGTAAGCACAGGGAAATATCTGCTTCTAAATCCAAAACGCAGCTATCTAACAGAACGGTTGTCAATGTGTGCACTCAACTTCCAGAGTTAAACCCGTGTGTGGATTCAACAGTCTGCAAACACTTTCTCTGCAGAGTCCCAAAACAGGCGTTTTCAGCCCATTACCGGCATATGGAAGAAACAGCAGTAAGCACAGGGAAATATCTGCTTCTAAATCCAAAACGCAGCTATCTAACAGAACGGTTGTCAATGTGTGCACTCAACTTCCAGAGTTAAACCCGTGTGTGGATTCAGCAGTCTGCAAACACTTTCTCTGCAGAGTCCCCAAACAGGCGTTTTCAGCCCATTACCGGCATATGGAAGAAACAGCAGTAAGCCCAGGGAAATATCTGCTTCTAAATCCAAAACGCAGCTATCTAACAGAACGGTTCTCAATGTGTGCACTCAACTTCCAGAGTTAAACCCGTGTGTGGATTCAGCAGTCTGCAAACATTTTCTCTGCAGAGTCCCCAAACAGGCGTTTTCAGCCCATTACCGGCATATGGAAGAAACAGCAGAAAGCAGAGGGAAATATCTGCTTCTAAATCCAAAACGAAGCTATCTAACAGAACGGTTGTCAATGTGTGCACTCAACTTCCAGAGTTAAACCCGTGTGTGTATTCAGCAGTCTGCAAACACTTTCTCTGCAGAGTCCCAAAACAGGCGTTTTCAGCCCATTACCGGCATATGGAAGAAACAGCAGTAAGCGCAGGGAAATATCTGCTTCTAAATCCAAAACGCAGCTATCTAACAGAACGGTTGTCAATGTGTGCACTCAACTTCCAGAGTTAAACACGTGTGTGGATTCAGCAGTCTGCAAACACTTTCTCTGCAGAGTCCCCAAACAGGCGTTTTCAGCCCATTACCGGCATATGGAAGAAACAGCAGTAAGCACAGGGAAATATCTGCTTCTAAATCCAAAACGCAGCTATCTAACAGAACGGTTGTCAATGTGTGCACTCAACTTCCAGAGTTAAACCCGTGTGTGGATTCAGCAGTCTGCAAACAGTTTCTCTGCAGAGTCCCAAAACAGGCGTTTTCAGCCCATTACCGGCATATGGAAGAAACAGCAGTAAGCCCAGGGAAATATCTGCTTCTAAATCCAAAACGCAGCTATCTAACAGAACGGTTGTCAATGTGTGCACTCAACTTCCAGAGTTAAACCCGTGTGTGGATTCAGCAGTCTGCAAACACTTTCTCTGCAGAGTCCCAAAACAGGCGTTTTCAGCCCATTACCGGCATATGGAAGAAACAGCAGTAAGCACAGGGAAATATCTGCTTCTAAATCCAAAACGCAGCTATCTAACAGAACGGTTGTCAATGTGTGCACTCAACTTCCAGAGTTAAACCCGTGTGTGGATTCAGCAGTCTGCAAACACTTTCTCTGCAGAGTCCCAAAACAGGCGTTTTCAGCCCATTACCGGCATATGGAAGAAACAGCAGAAAGCAGAGGGAAATATCTGCTTCTAAATCCAAAACGAAGCTATCTAACAGAACGGTTGTCAATGTGTGCACTCAACTTCCAGAGTTAAACCCGTGTGTGTATTCAGCAGTCTGCAAACACTTTCTCTGCAGAGTCCCAAAACAGGCGTTTTCAGCCCATTACCGGCATATGGAAGAAACAGCAGTAAGCGCAGGGAAATATCTGCTTCTAAATCCAAAACGCAGCTATCTAACAGAACGGTTGTCAATGTGTGCACTCAACTTCCAGAGTTAAACACGTGTGTGGATTCAGCAGTCTGCAAACACTTTCTCTGCAGAGTCCCCAAACAGGCGTTTTCAGCCCATTACCGGCATATGGAAGAAACAGCAGTAAGCACAGGGAAATATCTGCTTCTAAATCCAAAACGCAGCTATCTAACAGAACGGTTGTCAATGTGTGCACTCAACTTCCAGAGTTAAACCCGTGTGTGGATTCAGCAGTCTGCAAACAGTTTCTCTGCAGAGTACCAAAACAGGCGTTTTCAGCCCATTACCGGCATATGGAAGAAACAGCAGTAAGCCCAGGGAAATATCTGCTTCTAAATCCAAAACGCAGCTATCTAACAGAACGGTTGTCAATGTGTGCACTCAACTTCCAGAGTTAAACCCGTGTGTGGATTCAGCAGTCTGCAAACACTTTCTCTGCAGAGTCCCAAAACAGGCGTTTTCAGCCCATTACCGGCATATGGAAGAAACAGCAGTAAGCACAGGGAAATATCTGCATCTAAATCCAAAACTCAGCTATCTAACAGAACGGTTGTCAATGTGTGCACTCAACTTCCAGAGTTAAATCCGTGTGTGGATTCAGCAGTCTGCAAACACTTTCTCTGCAGAGTCCCAAAACAGGCGTTTTCAGCCCATTACCGGCATATGGAAGAAACAGCAGTAAGCACAGGGAAATATCTGCTTCTAAATCCAAAACGCAGCTATCTAACAGAACGGTTGTCAATGTGTGCACTCAGCTTCCAGAGTTAAACCCGTGTGTGGATTCAGCAGTCTGCAAACACTTTCTCTGCAGAGTCCCAAAACAGGCGTTTTCAGCCCATTACCGGCATATGGAAGAAACAGCAGTAAGCACAGGGAAATATCTGCTTCTAAATCCAAAACGCAGCTATCTAACAGAACGGTTGTCAATGTGTGCACTCAACTTCCAGAGTTAAACCCGTGTGTGGATTCAGCAGTCTGCAAACACTTTCTCTGCAGAGTCCCCAAACAGGCGTTTTCAGCCCATTACCGGCATATGGAAGAAACAGCAGTAAGCACAGGGAAATATCTGCTTCTAAATCCAAAACGCAGCTATCTAACAGAACGGTTGTCAATGTGTGCACTCAACTTCCAGAGTTAAACCCGTGTGTGGATTCAGCAGTCTGCAAACACTTTCTCTGCAGAGTCCCAAAACAGGCGTTTTCAGCCCATTACCGGCATATGGAAGAAACAGCAGTAAGCCCAGGGAAATATCTGCTTCTAAATCCAAAACGCAGCTATCTAACAGAACGGTTGTCAATGTGTGCACTCAACTTCCAGAGTTAAACCCGTGTGTGGATTCAGCAGTCTGCAAACACTTTCTCTGCAGAGTCCCAAAACAGGCGTTTTCAGCCCATTACCGGCATATGGAAGAAACAGCTGTAAGCACAGGGAAATATCTGCTTCTAAATCCAAAACGCAGCTATCTAACAGAACGGTTGTCAATGTGTGCACTCAACTTCCAGAGTTACACCCGGGTGTGGATTCAGCAGTCTGCAAACACTTTCTCTGCAGAGTCCCCAAACAGGCGTTTTCAGCCCATTACCGGCATATGGAAGAAACAGCAGTAAGCACAGGGAAATATCTGCTTCTAAATCCAAAACGCAGCTATCTAACAGAACGGTTGTCAATGTGTGCACTCAACTTCCAGAGTTAAACCCGTGTGTGGATTCAGCAGTCTGCAAACACTTTCTCTGCAGAGTCCCAAAACAGGCGTTTTCAGCCCATTACCGGCATATGGAAGAAACAGCAGTAAGCACAGGGAAATATCTGCTTCTAAATCCAAAACGCAGCTATCTAACAGAACGGTTGTCAATGTGTGCACTCAACTTCCAGAGTTAAACCCGTGTGTGGATTCAGCAGTCTGCAAACACTTTCTCTGCAGAGTCCCCAAACAGGCGTTTTCAGCCCGTTACCGGCATATGGAAGAAACAGCAGTAATCACAGGGAAATATCTGCTTCTAAATCCAAAACGCAGCTATCTAACAGAACGGTTGTCAATGTGTGCACTCAACTTCCAGAGTTAAACCCGTGTGTGGATTCAGCAGTCTGCAAACACTTTCTCTGCAGAGTCCCGAAACAGGCGTTTTCAGCCCATTACCGGCATATGGAAGAAACAGCAGTAAGCACAGGGAAATATCTGCTTCTAAATCCAAAACGCAGCTATCTAGCAGAACGGTTGTCAATGTGTGCACTCAACTTCCAGAGTTAAACCCGTGTGTGGATTCAGCAGTCTGCAAACACTTTCTCTGCAGAGTCCCCAAACAGGCGTTTTCAGCCCATTACCGGCATATGGAAGAAACAGCAGTAAGCCCAGGGAAATATCTGCTTCTAAATCCAAAACGCAGCTATCTAACAGAACGGTTGTCAATGTGTGCACTCAACTTCCAGAGTTAAACCCGTGTGTGGATTCAGCAGTCTGCAAACACTTTCTCTGCAGAGTCCCCAAACAGGCGTTTTCAGCCCATTACCGGCATGTGGAAGAAACAGCAGTAAGCACAGGGAAATATCTGCTTCTAAATCCAAAACGCAGCTATCTAACAGAACGGTTGTCAATGTGTGCACTCAACTTCCAGAGTTAAACCCGTGTGTGGATTCAGCAGTCTGCAAACACTTTCTCTGCAGAGTCCCCAAACAGACGTTTTCAGCCCATTACCGGCATATGGAAGAAACAGCAGTAAGCCCAGGGAAATATCTGCTTCTAAATCCAAAACGCAGCTATCTAGCAGAACGGTTGTCAATGTGTGCACTCAACTTCCAGAGTTAAACCCGTGTGTGGATTCAGCAGTCTGCAAACACTTTCTCTGCAGAGTCCCAAAACAGGCGTTTTCAGCCCATTACCGGCATATGGAAGAAACAGCAGTAAGCACAGGGAAATATCTGCTTCTAAATCCAAAACGCAGCTATCTAACAGAACGGTTGTCAATGTGTGCACTCAACTTCCAGAGTTAAACCCGTGTGTGGATTCAGCAGTCTGCAAACAGTTTCTCTGCAGAGTCCCCAAACAGGCGTTTTCAGCCCATTACCTGCATATGGAAGAAACAGCAGTAAGCACAGGGAAATATCTGCTTCTAAATCCAAAACGCAGCTGTCTAACAGAACGGTTGTCAATGTGTGCACTCAACTTCCAGAGTTAAACCCGTGTGTGGATTCAGCAGTCTGCAAACACTTTCTGTGCAGAGTCTCAAAACAGGCCTTTCCGGCCCAGTACCGGCATTTATAAGAAAGAGCATTAAGACTGCGTCTAAAACTCAGAAGAAACGTTTCTTTCAAACTGCTCGGCCGTGTGTTCTTTGACCTAAGGGAGTTGCATCTATGTTTAGATTCAGCGAGATAGAAACACGTTTATTCTCGGAGCTGTCTTTGGATATTCCAGAATGAATGGGAGTATATGCTGTAAATAGAAATATCTGTTTCTAAAACCAAAATGGATCTTTCTAGCAGAGTGGTTGTGAATGTGTGCCTTCGGCTTAAAGAGGTAAACTGCTCTTCTCATGCAGCACTTTAGAAACCCTTTATATGCAAATTCTCATACAGACCTTTCCAGCAAAACACCAGCCTATAGGAAATAGCAGTAAGACTGCATCTTTAACATGGAAGAAACTGTTTTCAAACTGCTCTGCTGTGTGTTCATTCATATAAGAGACTTGAATATATGTTCAGATTCAGCTAGTTAGCAACACGTTTCTTCCAGGAGCTGTGTTTGCCTATTCCAGAGTATACTGGAGTATAAGATGTAAAGACAAATGTCTCGTTCCAAAAGACAAACGGATGATGTAATGGAATGGTTGTCAATGTGTGCATTCAACTTACTGTGCTAAACTGCTGTTTGTATGCAGCAGTTTAGAAAACATTTCTGTGTAGATTCTCAAACAGACATTTCCAGCAAAATACCGGCCTATAAGAAATAGCAGTAAGACTGCGTCTAAAACTCAGAGGGAACGTTTCTTTCAAACTGCTCTGCAGTGTGTTCGTTCACCAAAGGTCGTTGAATCTATGTTTGGATTCAGCGAGTTTGAAACACGTTTATTCTAGGAGCTGCATTTCGATATTCCAGAGTGTATGGGAGTAAATGCTGTAAAGAGAAATATCTGTTTCTAAAACCAAAACGGAGCTATCTAACAGAATGGTTGTGAATGTGTGCATTCAACTTAAAGGGTTAATCTGCTCTTCTTAGGCAGCAGTTTAGAAAGCCTTTATATGCAAATTCTAAAATCAACATTTGCAGCAAAACACCAGCCTAAAAGAAGTAGCAGTAAGACTGCATCTATAACATAGAAGAAACGTTTTCTTCAAAATGCTCTGCTCTGTGTTCATTCATCTAAGAGTCTTGAGTATATGTTCAGATTCAGCGAGTAAGAAACACGTTTCTTCCAGGAGCTGCATTTGCATATTCCAGAGTGTACTGGAGTATAAGGTTTAAAGTGAAATATCTGGTTCTAAAACAAACACGGAGCCATCTAACAGAATGGTTGTCACTGTGTGCATTCAGCTTATTGAGATAAACTGTTGTTTCTATGCAGCAGTTTAGAAAAGATTTTTGTGCAGATTCTAAAACAGACATTCCCAGCAAAATACCGGCCTCTAAGAAATAGCAATAAGACTGCGTCTAAAACTCAAATAAAACGTTTCTTTCAAACTGCTGTGCTGTGTGTTCGTTCACCTAAGGGAGTTGAATCTATGTTTAGATTCAGCGACTTAGAAACACGTCTATTCTGGGAGCTGCGTTTGGCTATTCCAGAATGAATGGGAGTATATGATGTAACTAGAAACACAGGCTTCTAAAACCAAAACGGAGCTAGCTAACAGAATGATTGTGAATGAGGGCATTCAACTTAACGAATGAAACTGCTCCACTTAAGCAGCAGCTTACAAACCATTTATATGGAAATTCTAAAACCAACATTTCCAGGAAAACACCAGCCTAAAAGCAATAGCAGTAACAGTGCATCCATAACATGGAAGAAATGTTTTTTTCAAACTCCTCAGCTGTGTGTTCATTCACCTAAGAGACTTCAATGTATGCTCAGATTCAGCGAGTTACAAACACGTTTCTTCCAGGAGCTGCGTATGCATATATCAGAGTGTATTGGGATACAAGATGTAAAGAGAAATATCTGATTATACTTAGAAACCCGTTTCTTTTAGGAGCTGCGTTTGGATATTCCAGAGTGAAAGAGAGTATATGCTGTAAAGAGAAATAACTGCTTCTAAAACCAAAAGGCAGCTATCTAACTGAATGGTTGTCAATGTGTGCACTCAACTTCCAGAGTTAAACCCGTGTGTGGATTCAGCAGTCTGCAAACACTTTCTCTGCAGAGTCCCAAAACAGGCGTTTTCAGCCCATTACCGGCATATGGAAGAAACAGCAGTAAGCACAGGGAAATATCTGCTTCTAAATCCAAAACGCAGCTATCTAACAGAACGGTTGTCAATGTGTGCACTCAGCTTCCAGAGTTAAACCCGTGTGTGGATTCAGCAGTCTGCAAACACTTTCTCTGCAGAGTCCCAAAACAGGCGTTTTCAGCCCATTACCGGCATATGGAAGAAACAGCAGTAAGCACAGGGAAATATCTGCTTCTAAATCCAAAACGCAGCTATCTAACAGAACGGTTGTCAATGTGTGCACTCAACTTCCAGAGTTAAACCCGTGTGTGGATTCAGCAGTCTGCAAACACTTTCTCTGCAGAGTCCCCAAACAGGCGTTTTCAGCCCATTACCGGCATATGGAAGAAACAGCAGTAAGCACAGGGAAATATCTGCTTCTAAATCCAAAACGCAGCTATCTAACAGAACGGTTGTCAATGTGTGCACTCAACTTCCAGAGTTAAACCCGTGTGTGGATTCAGCAGTCTGCAAACACTTTCTCTGCAGAGTCCCAAAACAGGCGTTTTCAGCCCATTACCGGCATATGGAAGAAACAGCAGTAAGCCCAGGGAAATATCTGCTTCTAAATCCAAAACGCAGCTATCTAACAGAACGGTTGTCAATGTGTGCACTCAACTTCCAGAGTTAAACCCGGGTGTGGATTCAGCAGTCTGCAAACACTTTCTCTGCAGAGTCCCCAAACAGGCGTTTTCAGCCCATTACCGGCATATGGAAGAAACAGCAGTAAGCACAGGGAAATATCTGCTTCTAAATCCAAAACGCAGCTATCTAACAGAACGGTTGTCAATGTGTGCACTCAACTTCCAGAGTTAAACCCGGGTGTGGATTCAGCAGTCTGCAAACACTTTCTCTGCAGAGTCCCCAAACAGGCGTTTTCAGCCCATTACCGGCATATGGAAGAAACAGCAGTAAGCACAGGGAAATATCTGCTTCTAAATCCAAAACGCAGCTATCTAACAGAACGGTTGTCAATGTGTGCACTCAACTTCCAGAGTTAAACCCGTGTGTGGATTCAGCAGTCTGCAAACACTTTCTCTGCAGAGTCCCGAAACAGGCGTTTTCAGCCCATTACCGGCATATGGAAGAAACAGCAGTAAGCACAGGGAAATATCTGCTTCTAAATCCAAAACGCAGCTATCTAGCAGAACGGTTGTCAATGTGTGCACTCAACTTCCAGAGTTAAACCCGTGTGTGGATTCAGCAGTCTGCAAACACTTTCTCTGCAGAGTCCCCAAACAGGCGTTTTCAGCCCATTACCGGCATATGGAAGAAACAGCAGTAAGCCCAGGGAAATATCTGCTTCTAAATCCAAAACGCAGCTATCTAACAGAACGGTTGTCAATGTGTGCACTCAACTTCCAGAGTTAAACCCGTGTGTGGATTCAGCAGTCTGCAAACACTTTCTCTGCAGAGTCCCCAAACAGGCGTTTTCAGCCCATTACCGGCATATGGAAGAAACAGCAGTAAGCACAGGGAAATATCTGCTTCTAAATCCAAAACGCAGCTATCTAACAGAACGGTTGTCAATGTGTGCACTCAACTTCCAGAGTTAAACCCGTGTGTGGATTCAGCAGTCTGCAAACACTTTCTCTGCAGAGTCCCCAAACAGGCGTTTTCAGCCCATTACCGGCATATGGAAGAAACAGCAGTAAGCCCAGGGAAATATCTGCTTCTAAATCCAAAACGCAGCTATCTAGCAGAACGGTTGTCAATGTGTGCACTCAACTTCCAGAGTTAAACCCGTGTGTGGATTCAGCAGTCTGCAAACACTTTCTCTGCAGAGTCCCAAAACAGGCGTTTTCAGCCCATTACCGGCATATGGAAGAAACAGCAGTAAGCACAGGGAAATATCTGCTTCTAAATCCAAAACGCAGCTATCTAACAGAACGGTTGTCAATGTGTGCACTCAACTTCCAGAGTTAAACGCGTGTGTGGATTCAGCAGTCTGCAAACACTCTCTCTGCAGAGTCCCAAAACAGGCGTTTTCAGCCCATTACCGGCATATGGAAGAAACAGCAGTAAGCACAGGGAAATATCTGCTTCTAAATCCAAAACGCAGCTGTCTAACAGAATGGTTGTCAATGTGTGCACTCAACTTCCAGAGTTAAACCCGTGTGTGGATTCAGCAGTCTGCAAACACTTTCTGTGCAGAGTCTCAAAACAGGCCTTTCCGGCCCAGTACCGGCATTTATAAGAAAGAGCATTAAGACTGCGTCTAAAACTCAGAAGAAACGTTTCTTTCAAACTGCTCGGCCGTGTTTTCTTTGACCTAAGGGAGTTGCATCTATGTTTAGATTCAGCGAGATAGAAACACGTTTATTCTCGGAGCTGTCTTTGGATATTCCAGAATGAATGGGAGTATATGCTGTAAAGAGAAATATCTGTTTCTAAAACCAAAATGGATCTTTCTAGCAGAGTGGTTGTGAATGTGTGCCTTCGGCTTAAAGAGGTAAACTGCTCTTCTCATGCAGCACTTTAGAAACCCTTTATATGCAAATTCTCATACAGACCTTTCCAGCAAAACACCAGCCTATAGGAAATAGCAGTAAGACTGCATCTTTAACATGGAAGAAACTGTTTTCAAACTGCTCTGCTGTGTGTTCATTCATATAAGAGACTTGAATATATGTTCAGATTCAGCTAGTTAGCAACACGTTTCTTCCAGGAGCTGTGTTTGCCTATTCCAGAGTATACTGGAGTATAAGATGTAAAGACCAATGTCTCGTTCCAAAAGACAAACGGATGATGTAATGGAATGGTTGTCAATGTGTGCATTCAACTTACTGTGCTAAACTGCTGTTTGTATGCAGCAGTTTAGAAAACATTTCTGTGTAGATTCTCAAACAGACATTTCCAGCAAAATACCGGCCTATAAGAAATAGCAGTAAGACTGCGTCTAAAACTCAGAGGGAACGTTTCTTTCAAACTGCTCTGCAGTGTGTTCGTTCACCAAAGGTCGTTGAATCTATGTTTGGATTCAGCGAGTTTGAAACACGTTTATTCTAGGAGCTGCATTTCGATATTCCAGAGTGTATGGGAGTAAATGCTGTAAAGAGAAATATCTGTTTCTAAAACCAAAACGGAGCTATCTAACAGAATGGTTGTGAATGTGTGCATTCAACTTAAAGGGTTAATCTGCTCTTCTTAGGCAGCAGTTTAGAAAGCCTTTATATGCAAATTCTAAAATCAACATTTGCAGCAAAACACCAGCCTAAAAGAAGTAGCAGTAAGACTGCATCTATAACATAGAAGAAACGTTTTCTTCAAAATGCTCTGCTCTGTGTTCATTCATCTAAGAGTCTTGAGTATATGTTCAGATTCAGCGAGTAAGAAACACGTTTCTTCCAGGAGCTGCATTTGCATATTCCAGAGTGTACTGGAGTATAAGGTTTAAAGTGAAATATCTGGTTCTAAAACAAACACGGAGCCATCTAACAGAATGGTTGTCACTGTGTGCATTCAGCTTATTGAGATAAACTGTTGTTTCTATGCAGCAGTTTAGAAAAGATTTTTGTGCAGATTCTAAAACAGACATTCCCAGCAAAATACCGGCCTCTAAGAAATAGCAATAAGACTGCGTCTAAAACTCAAATAAAACGTTTCTTTCAAACTGCTGTGCTGTGTGTTCGTTCACCTAAGGGAGTTGAATCTATGTTTAGATTCAGCGACTTAGAAACACGTCTATTCTGGGAGCTGCGTTTGGCTATTCCAGAATGAATGGGAGTATATGATGTAACTAGAAACACAGGCTTCTAAAACCAAAACGGAGCTAGCTAACAGAATGATTGTGAATGAGGGCATTCAACTTAACGAATGAAACTGCTCCACTTAAGCAGCAGCTTACAAACCATTTATATGGAAATTCTAAAACCAACATTTCCAGGAAAACACCAGCCTAAAAGCAATAGCAGTAACAGTGCATCCATAACATGGAAGAAATGTTTTTTTCAAACTCCTCAGCTGTGTGTTCATTCACCTAAGAGACTTCAATGTATGCTCAGATTCAGCGAGTTACAAACACGTTTCTTCCAGGAGCTGCGTATGCATATATCAGAGTGTATTGGGATACAAGATGTAAAGAGAAATATCTGATTATACTTAGAAACCCGTTTCTTTCAGGAGCTGCGTTTGGATATTCCAGAGTGAAAGAGAGTATATGCTGTAAAGAGAAATAACTGCTTCTAAAACCAAAAGGCAGCTATCTAACTGAATGGTTGTCAATGTGTGCACTCAACTTCCAGAGTTAAACCCGTGTGTGGATTCAGCAGTCTGCAAACACTTTCTCTGCAGAGTCCCAAAACAGGCGTTTTCAGCCCATTACGGGCATATGGAAGAAACAGCAGTAAGCACAGGGAAATATCTGCTTCTAAATCCAAAACGCAGCTATCTAACAGAACGGTTGTCAATGTGTGCACTCAACTTCCAGAGTTAAACCCGTGTGTGGATTCAGCAGTCTGCAAACACTTTCTCTGCAGAGTCCCAAAACAGGCGTTTTCAGCCCATTACCGGCATATGGAAGAAACAGCAGTAAGCCCAGGGAAATATCTGCTTCTAAATCCAAAACGCAGCTATCTAACAGAACGGTTGTCAATGTGTGCACTCAACTTCCAGAGTTAAACCCGTGTGTGGATTCAGCAGTCTGCAAACACTTTCTGTGCAGAGTCTCAAAACAGGCCTTTCCGGCCCAGTACCGGCATTTATAAGAAAGAGCATTAAGACTGCGTCTAAAACTCAGAAGAAACGTTTCTTTCAAACTGCTCGGCCGTGTGTTCTTTGACCTAAGGGAGTTGCATCTATGTTTAGATTCAGCGAGATAGAAACACGTTTATTCTCGGAGCTGTCTTTGGATATTCCAGAATGAATGGGAGTATATGCTGTAAAGAGAAATATCTGTTTCTAAAACCAAAATGGATCTTTCTAGCAGAGTGGTTGTGAATGTGTGCCTTCGGCTTAAAGAGGTAAACTGCTCTTCTCATGCAGCACTTTAGAAACCCTTTATATGCAAATTCTCATACAGACCTTTCCAGCAAAACACCAGCCTATAGGAAATAGCAGTAAGACTGCATCTTTAACATGGAAGAAACTGTTTTCAAACTGCTCTGCTGTGTGTTCATTCATATAAGAGACTTGAATATATGTTCAGATTCAGCTAGTTAGCAACACGTTTCTTCCAGGAGCTGTGTTTGCCTATTCCAGAGTATACTGGAGTATAAGATGTAAAGACAAATGTCTCGTTCCAAAAGACAAACGGATGATGTAATGGAATGGTTGTCAATGTGTGCATTCAACTTACTGTGCTAAACTGCTGTTTGTATGCAGCAGTTTAGAAAACATTTCTGTGTAGATTCTCAAACAGACATTTCCAGCAAAATACCGGCCTATAAGAAATAGCAGTAAGACTGCGTCTAAAACTCAGAGGGAACGTTTCTTTCAAACTGCTCTGCAGTGTGTTCGTTCACCAAAGGTCGTTGAATCTATGTTTGGATTCAGCGAGTTTGAAACACGTTTATTCTAGGAGCTGCATTTCGATATTCCAGAGTGTATGGGAGTAAATGCTGTAAAGAGAAATATCTGTTTCTAAAACCAAAACGGAGCTATCTAACAGAATGGTTGTGAATGTGTGCATTCAACTTAAAGGGTTAATCTGCTCTTCTTAGGCAGCAGTTTAGAAAGCCTTTATATGCAAATTCTAAAATCAACATTTGCAGCAAAACACCAGCCTAAAAGAAGTAGCAGTAAGACTGCATCTATAACATAGAAGAAACGTTTTCTTCAAAATGCTCTGCTCTGTGTTCATTCATCTAAGAGTCTTGAGTATATGTTCAGATTCAGCGAGTAAGAAACACGTTTCTTCCAGGAGCTGCATTTGCATATTCCAGAGTGTACTGGAGTATAAGGTTTAAAGTGAAATATCTGGTTCTAAAACAAACACGGAGCCATCTAACAGAATGGTTGTCACTGTGTGCATTCAGCTTATTGAGATAAACTGTTGTTTCTATGCAGCAGTTTAGAAAAGATTTTTGTGCAGATTCTAAAACAGACATTCCCAGCAAAATACCGGCCTCTAAGAAATAGCAATAAGACTGCGTCTAAAACTCAAATAAAACGTTTCTTTCAAACTGCTGTGCTGTGTGTTCGTTCACCTAAGGGAGTTGAATCTATGTTTAGATTCAGCGACTTAGAAACACGTCTATTCTGGGAGCTGCGTTTGGCTATTCCAGAATGAATGGGAGTATATGATGTAACTAGAAACACAGGCTTCTAAAACCAAAACGGAGCTAGCTAACAGAATGATTGTGAATGAGGGCATTCAACTTAACGAATGAAACTGCTCCACTTAAGCAGCAGCTTACAAACCATTTATATGGAAATTCTAAAACCAACATTTCCAGGAAAACACCAGCCTAAAAGCAATAGCAGTAACAGTGCATCCATAACATGGAAGAAATGTTTTTTTCAAACTCCTCAGCTGTGTGTTCATTCACCTAAGAGACTTCAATGTATGCTCAGATTCAGCGAGTTACAAACACGTTTCTTCCAGGAGCTGCGTATGCATATATCAGAGTGTATTGGGATACAAGATGTAAAGAGAAATATCTGATTATACTTAGAAACCCGTTTCTTTCAGGAGCTGCGTTTGGATATTCCAGAGTGAAAGAGAGTATATGCTGTAAAGAGAAATAACTGCTTCTAAAACCAAAAGGCAGCTATCTAACTGAATGGTTGTCAATGTGTGCACTCAACTTCCAGAGTTAAACCCGTGTGTGGATTCAGCAGTCTGCAAACACTTTCTCTGCAGAGTCCCAAAACAGGCGTTTTCAGCCCATTACGGGCATATGGAAGAAACAGCAGTAAGCCCAGGGAAATATCTGCTTCTAAATCCAAAACGCAGCTATCTAACAGAACGGTTGTCAATGTGTGCACTCAACTTCCAGAGTTAAACCCGTGTGTGGATTCAGCAGTCTGCAAACACTTTCTCTGCAGAGTCCCAAAACAGGCGTTTTCAGCCCATTACCGGCATATGGAAGAAACAGCAGTAAGCCCAGGGAAATATCTGCTTCTAAATCCAAAACGCAGCTATCTAACAGAACGGTTGTCAATGTGTGCACTCAACTTCCAGAGTTAAACCCGTGTGTGGATTCAGCAGTCTGCAAACACTCTCTCTGCAGAGTCCCCAAACAGGCGTTTTCAGCCCATTACCGGCATATGGAAGAAACAGCAGTAAGCACAGGGAAATATCTGCTTCTAAATCCAAAACGCAGCTATCTAACAGAACGGTTGTCAATGTGTGCACTCAACTTCCAGAGTTAAACCCGTGTGTGGATTCAGCAGTCTGCAAACACTTTCTGTGCAGAGTCTCAAAACAGGCCTTTCCGGCCCAGTACCGGCATTTATAAGAAAGAGCATTAAGACTGCGTCTAAAACTCAGAAGAAACGTTTCTTTCAAACTGCTCGGCCGTGTGTTCTTTGACCTAAGGGAGTTGCATCTATGTTTAGATTCAGCGAGATAGAAACACGTTTATTCTCGGAGCTGTCTTTGGATATTCCAGAATGAATGGGAGTATATGCTGTAAAGAGAAATATCTGTTTCTAAAACCAAAATGGATCTTTCTAGCAGAGTGGTTGTGAATGTGTGCCTTCGGCTTAAAGAGGTAAACTGCTCTTCTCATGCAGCACTTTAGAAACCCTTTATATGCAAATTCTCATACAGACCTTTCCAGCAAAACACCAGCCTATAGGAAATAGCAGTAAGACTGCATCTTTAACATGGAAGAAACTGTTTTCAAACTGCTCTGCTGTGTGTTCATTCATATAAGAGACTTGAATATATGTTCAGATTCAGCTAGTTAGCAACACGTTTCTTCCAGGAGCTGTGTTTGCCTATTCCAGAGTATACTGGAGTATAAGATGTAAAGACAAATGTCTCGTTCCAAAAGACAAACGGATGATGTAATGGAATGGTTGTCAATGTGTGCATTCAACTTACTGTGCTAAACTGCTGTTTGTATGCAGCAGTTTAGAAAACATTTCTGTGTAGATTCTCAAACAGACATTTCCAGCAAAATACCGGCCTATAAGAAATAGCAGTAAGACTGCGTCTAAAACTCAGAGGGAACGTTTCTTTCAAACTGCTCTGCAGTGTGTTCGTTCACCAAAGGTCGTTGAATCTATGTTTGGATTCAGCGAGTTTGAAACACGTTTATTCTAGGAGCTGCATTTCGATATTCCAGAGTGTATGGGAGTAAATGCTGTAAAGAGAAATATCTGTTTCTAAAACCAAAACGGAGCTATCTAACAGAATGGTTGTGAATGTGTGCATTCAACTTAAAGGGTTAATCTGCTCTTCTTAGGCAGCAGTTTAGAAAGCCTTTATATGCAAATTCTAA
>NW_026989062.1:0-93108 GCF_030222135.1 Aotus nancymaae
ACAGCAGTAAGCCCAGGGAAATATCTGCTTCTAAATCCAAAACGCAGCTATCTAACAGAACGGTTGTCAATGTGTGCACTCAACTTCCAGAGTTAAACCCGTGTGTGGATTCAGCAGTCTGCAAACACTTTCTCTGCAGAGTCCCAAAGCAGGCGTTTTCAGCCCATTACCGGCATATGGAAGAAACAGCAGTAAGCACAGGGAAATATCTGCTTCTAAATCCAAAACGCAGCTATCTAACAGAACGGTTGTCAATGTGTGCACTCAACTTCCAGAGTTAAACCCGTGTGTGGATTCAGCAGTCTGCAAACACTTTCTGTGCAGAGTCTCAAAACAGGCCTTTCCGGCCCAGTACCGGCATATATAAGAAAGAGCATTAAGACTGCGTCTAAAACTCAGAAGAAACGTTTCTTTCAAACTGCTCGGCCTTGTGTTCTTTGGCCTAAGGGAGTTGAAACTATGTTTAGATTCAGCGAGATAGAAACACGTTTATTCTCGGAGCTGTCTTTGGATATTCCAGATTGAATGGGAGTATATGCTGTAAAGAGAAATATCTGTTTCTAAAACCAAAATGGATCTATCTAGCAGAGTGGTTGTGAATGTGTGCCTTCTGCTTAAAGAGGTAAACTGCTCTTCTCATGCAGCACTTTAGAAACCCTTTCTATGCAAATTCTCATACAGACCTTTCCAGCGAAACACCAGCCTGTAGGAAATAGCAGTAAGACTGCATCTTTAACATGGAAGAAACTGTTTTCAAACTGCTCTGCTGTGTGTTCATTCATATAAGAGACTTGAATATATGTTCAGTTTCAGCTAGTTAGCAACACGTTTCTTCCAGGAGCTGTGTTTGCCTATTCCAGAGTATACTGGAGTATAAGATGTAAAGACAAATGTCTCGTTCCAAAAGAAAAACGGATGATCTAATGGAATGGTTGTCAATGTGTGCATTCAACTTACTGAGCTAAACTGCTGTTTGTATGCAGCAGTTTAGAAAACATTTCTGTGTAGATTCTCAAACAGACATTTCCAGCAAAATACCGGCCTATAAGAAATAGCAGTAAGACTGCGTCTAAAACTCAGAGGGAACGTTTCTTTCAAACTGCTCTGCAGTGTGTTCGTTCACCAAAGGTCGTTGACTCTAAGTTTGGATTCAGCGAGTTTGAAACACGTTTATTCTAGGAGCTGCATTTCGATATTCCAGAGTGTATGGGAGTAAATGCTGTAAAGAGAAATATCTGTTTCTAAAACCAAAACGGAGCTATCTAACAGAATGGTTGTGAATGTGTGCATTCAACTTAAAGGGTTAATCTGCTCTTCTTAGGCAGCAGTTTAGAAACCCTTTATATGCAAATTCTAAAATCAACATTTGCAGCAAAACACCAGCCTAAAAGAAGTAGCAGTAAGACTGCATCTATAACATAGAAGAAACGTTTTCTTCAAAATGCTCTGCTCTGTGTTCATTCACCTAAGAGTCTTGAGTATATGTTCAGATTCAGCGAGTAAGAAACACGTTTCTTCCAGGAGCTGCATTTGCATATTCCAGAGTGTACTGGAGTATAAGGTTTAAAGTGAAATATCTGGTTCTAAAACAAACACGGAGCCATCTAACAGAATGGTTGTCACTGTGTGCATTCAGCTTATTGAGATAAACTGTTGTTTCTATGCAGCAGTTTAGAAAAGATTTTTGTGCAGATTCTAACACAGACATTCCCAGCAAAATACTGGCCTCTAAGAAATAGCAATAAGACTGCGTCTAAAACTCAAATAAAACGTTTCTTTCAAACTGCTGTGCTGTGTGTTCGTTCACCTAAGGGAGTTGAATCTATGTTTAGATTCAGCGACTTAGAAACACGTCTATTCTGGGAGCTGCGTTTGGCTATTCCAGAATGAATGGGAGTATATGCTGTAACTAGAAACACAGGCTTCTAAAACCAAAACGGAGCTAGCTAACAGAATGATTGTGAATGAGGGCATTCAACTTAACGAATTAAACTGCTCCACTTAAGCAGCAGTTTACAAACCATTTATATGGAAATTTTAAAACCAACATTTCCAGGAAAACACCAGCCTAAAAACAATAGCAGTAACAGGGCATCTATAACATGGAAGAAATGTTTTTTTCAAACTCCTCTGCTGTGTGTTCATTCACCTAAGAGACTTCAATATATGCACAGATTCAGCGAGTTACAAACACGTTTCTTCCAGGAGCTGCGTATGCATATATCAGAGTGTACTGGGGTACAAGATGTAAAGAGAAATATCTGATTATACTTAGAAACCCGTTTCTTTCAGGAGCTGTGTTTGGATATTCCGGAGTGAATGAGAGTATATGCTGTAAAGAGAAATAACTGCTTCTAAAACCAAAAGGCAGCTATCTAACTGAATGGTTGTCAATGCGTGCACTCAACTTCCAGAGATAAACCCGTGTGTGGATTCAGCAGTCTGCAAACACTTTCTCTGCAGAGTCCCAAAACTGGCGTTTTCAGCCCATTACCGGCATATGGAAGAAACAGCAGTAAGCACAGGGAAATATCTGCTTCTAAATCCAAAACGCAGCTATCTAACAGAACGGTTGTCAATGTGTGCACTCAACTTCCAGAGTTAAACCCGTGTGTGGATTCAGCAGTCTGCAAACATCTTCTCTGCAGGGTCCCAAACCAGGCGTTTTCAGCCCAATACCGGCATATGGAAGAAACTGCAGTAAGCACAGGGAAATATCTGCTTCTAAATCCAAAACGCAGCTATCTAACAGAACGGTTGTCAATGTGTGCACTCAACTTCCAGAGTTAAACCCGTGTGTGGATTCAGCAGTCTGCAAACACTTTCTCTGCAGAGTCCCAAAACAGGCGTTTTCAGCCCATTACCGGCATATGGAAGAAACAGCAGTAAGCACAGGGAAATATCTGCTTCTAAATCCAAAACGCAGCTATCTAACAGAACGGTTGTCAATGTGTGCACTCAACTTCCAGAGATAAACCCGTGTGTGGATTCAGCAGTCTGCAAACACTTTCTCTGCAGAGTGCCAAAGCAGGCGTTTTCAGCCCATTACCGGCATGTGGAAGAAACAGCAGTAAGCACAGGGAAATATCTGCTTCTAAATCCAAAACGCAGCTATCTAACAGAACGGTTGTCAATGTGTGCACTCAACTTCCAGAGTTAAACCCGTGTGTGGATTCAGCAGTCTGCAAACACTTTCTCTGCAGAGTCCCAAACCAGGCGTTTTCAGCCCATTACCGGCCTATGGAAGAAACAGCAGTAAGCCCAGGGAAATATCTGCTTCTAAATCCAAAACGCAGCTATCTAACAGAACGGTTGTCAATGTGTGCACTCAACTTGCAGAGTTAAACCCGTGTGTGGATTCAGCAGTCTGCAAACACTTTCTCTGCAGAGTCCCAAAACAGGCGTTTTCAGCCCATTACCGGCATATGGAAGAAACAGCAGTAAGCACAGGGAAATATCTGCTTCTAAATCCAAAACGCAGCTATCTAACAGAACGGTTGTCAATGTGTGCACTCAACTTCCAGAGTTAAACCCGTGTGTGGATTCAGCAGTCTGCAAACATCTTCTCTGCAGAGTCCCAAACCAGGCGTTTTCAGCCCATTACCGGCATATGGAAGAAACAGCAGTAAGCACAGGGAAATATCTGCTTCTAAATC
The DNA here is from genome assembly GCF_030222135.1 of Aotus nancymaae. NCBI lineage: Eukaryota > Metazoa > Chordata > Mammalia > Primates > Aotidae > Aotus > Aotus nancymaae. Next base: position 3,657 of record NW_026989062.1, read on the forward strand.
CAAAACGCAGCTATCTAACAGAACGATTGTCAATGTGTGCACTCAACTTCCAGAGTTAAACCCGTGTGTGGATTCAGCAGTCTGCAAACACTTTCTCTGCAGAGTCCCAAAACAGGCGTTTTCAGCCCATTACCGGCATATGGAAGAAACAGCAGTAAGCCCAGGGAAATATCTGCTTCTAAATCCAAAACGCAGCTATCTAACAGAACGGTTGTCAATGTGTGCACTCAACTTCCAGAGTTAAACCCGTGTGTGGATTCAGCAGTCTGCAAACACTTTCTCTGCAGAGTCCCAAAACAGGCGTTTTCAGCCCATTACCGGCATATGGAAGAAACAGCAGTAAGCAAAGGGAAATATCTGCTTCTAAATCCAAAACGCAGCTATCTAACAGAACGGTTGTCAATGTGTGCACTCAACTTCCAGAGTTAAACCCGTGTGTGGATTCAGCAGTCTGCAAACATCTTCTCTGCAGGGTCCCAAACCAGGCGTTTTCAGCCCATTACCGGCATATGGAAGAAACAGCAGTAAGCCCAGGGAAATATCTGCTTCTAAATCCAAAACGCAGCTATCTAACAGAACGGTTGTCAATGTGTGCACTCAACTTCCAGAGTTAAACCCGTGTGTGGATTCAGCAGTCTGCAAACACTTTCTCTGCAGAGTCCCAAAACAGGCGTTTTCAGCCCATTACCGGCATATGGAAGAAACAGCAGTAAGCCCAGGGAAATATCTGCTTCTAAATCCAAAACGCAGCTATCTAACAGAACGGTTGTCAATGTGTGCACTCAACTTCCAGAGTTAAACCCGTGTGTGGATTCAGCAGTCTGCAAACACTTTCTCTGCAGAGTCCCAAAACAGGCGTTTTCAGCCCATTACCGGCATATGGAAGAAACTGCAGTAAGCACAGGGAAATATCTGCTTCTAAATCCAAAACGCAGCTATCTAACAGAACGGTTGTCAATGTGTGCACTCAACTTCCAGAGTTAAACCCGTGTGTGGATTCAGCAGTCTGCAAACACTTTCTCTGCAGAGTCCCAAAACAGGCGTTTTCAGCCCATTACCGGCATATGGAAGAAACAGCAGTAAGCACAGGGAAATATCTGCTTCTAAATCCAAAACGCAGCTATCTAACAGAACGGTTGTCAATGTGTGCACTCAACTTCCAGAGTTAAACCCGTGTGTGGATTCAGCAGTCTGCAAACATCTTCTCTGCAGAGTCCCAAACCAGGGGTTTTCAGCCCATTACCGGCATATGGAAGAAACAGCAGTAAGCCCAGGGAAATATCTGCTTCTAAATCCAAAACGCAGCTATCTAACAGAACGGTTGTCAATGTGTGCACTCAACTTCCAGAGTTAAACCCGTGTGTGGATTCAGCAGTCTGCAAACACTTTCTCTGCAGAGTCCCAAAACAGGCGTTTTCAGTCCATTACCGGCATATGGAAGAAACAGCAGTCAGCAAAGGGAAATATCTGCTTCCAAATCCAAAACGAAGCTATCTAACAGAACGGTTGTCAATGTGTGCACTCAACTTCCAGAGTTAAACCCGTGTGTGGATTCAGCAGTCTGCAAACATCTTCTCTGCAGGGTCCCAAAACAGGCGTTTTCAGCCCATTACCGGCATATGGAAGAAACAGCAGTAAGCCCAGGGAAATATCTGCTTCTAAATCCAAAACGCAGCTATCTAACAGAACGGTTGTCAATGTGTGCACTCAACTTCCAGAGATAAACCCGTGTGTGGATTCAGCAGTCTGCAAACACATTCTCTGCAGAGTCCCAAAACAGGCGTTTTCAGCCCATTACCGGCATATGGCAGAAACAGCAGTAAGCACAGGGAAATATCTGCTTCTAAATCCAAAACGCAGCTATCTAACAGAACGGTTGTCAATGTGTGCACTCAACTTCCAGAGTTAAACCCGTGTGTGGATTCAGCAGTCTGCAAACACTTTCTCTGCAGAGTCCCAAAACAGGCGTTTTCAGCCCATTACCGGCATATGGAAGAAACTGCAGTAAGCACAGGGAAATATCTGCTTCTAAATCCAAAACGCAGCTATCTAACAGAACGGTTGTCAATGTGTGCACTCAACTTCCAGAGTTAAACCCGTGTGTGGATTCAGCAGTCTGCAAACATCTTCTCTGCAGAGTCCCAAACCAGGCGTTTTCAGCCCATTACCGGCATATGGAAGAAACAGCAGTAAGCACAGGGAAATATCTGCTTCTAAATCCAAAACGCAGCTATCTAACAGAACGGTTGTCAATGTGTGCACTCAACTTCCAGAGTTAAACCCGTGTGTGGATTCAGCAGTCTGCAAACATCTTCTCTGCAGAGTCCCAAACCAGGCGTTTTCAGCCCATTACCGGCATATGGAAGAAACAGCAGTAAGCCCAGGGAAATATCTGCTTCTAAATCCAAAACGCAGCTATCTAACAGAACGGTTGTCAATGTGTGCACTCAACTTCCAGAGTTAAACCCGTGTGTGGATTCAGCAGTCTGCAAACACTTTGTCTGCAGAGTCCCAAAAGAGGCGATTTCAGCCCATTACCGGCATATGGAAAAAACAGCAGTAAACACAGGGAAATATCTGCTTCTAAATCCAAAACGCAGCTATCTAACAGAACGGTTGTCAATGTGTGCACTCAACTTGCAGAGTTAAACCCGTGTGTGGATTCAGCAGTCTGCAAACATCTTCTCTGCAGAGTCCCAAACCAGGCGTTTTCAGCCCATTACCGGCATATGGAAGAAACAGCAGTAAGCCCAGGGAAATATCTGCTTCTAAATCCAAAACGCAGCTATCTAACAGAACGGTTGTCAATGTGTGCACTCAATTTCCAGAGTTAAACCCGTGTGTGGATTCAGCAGTCTGCAAACACTTTCTCTGCAGAGTGCCAAAACAGGCGTTTTCAGCCCATTACCGGCATATGGAAGAAACAACAGTAAGCACAGGGAAATATCTGCTTCTAAATCCAAAACGCAGCTATCTAACAGAACGGTTGTCAATGTGTGCACTCAACTTCCAGAGTTAAACCCGTGTGTGGATTCAGCAGTCTGCAAACACTTTCTCTGCAGAGTCCCAAAACAGGCGTTTTCAGCCCATTACCGGCATATGGAAGAAACAGCAGTAAGCACAGGGAAATATCTGCTTCTAAATCCAAAACGCAGCTATCTAACAGAACGGTTGTCAATGTGTGCACTCAACTTCCAGAGTTAAACCCGTGTGAGGATTCAGCGGTCTGCAAACACTTTCTCTGCAGAGTGCCAAAGCAGGCGTTTTCAGCCCATTACCGGCATATGGAAGAAACAGCAGTAAGCACAGGGAAATATCTGCTTCTAAATCCAAAACGCAGCTATCTAACAGAACGGTTGTCAATGTGTGCACTCAACTTCCAGAGTTAAACCCGTGTGTGGATTCAGCAGTCTGCAAACACTTTCTCTGCAGAGTCCCAAAACAGGCGTTTTCAGCCCATTACCGGCATATGGAAGAAACAGCAGTAAGCCCAGGGAAATATCTGCTTCTAAATCCAAAACGCAGCTATCTAACAGAACGGTTGTCAATGTGTGCACTCAACTTCCAGAGTTAAACCCGTGTGTGGATTCAGCAGTCTGCAAACACTTTCTCTGCAGAGTCCCAAAACAGGCGTTTTCAGCCCATTACCGGCATATGGAAGAAACAGCAGTAAGCACAGGGAAATATCTGCTTCTAAATCCAAAACGCAGCTATCTAACAGAACGGTTGTCAATGTGTGCACTCAACTTCCAGAGTTAAACCCGTGTGTGGATTCAGCAGTCTGCAAACATCTTCTCTGCAGAGTCCCAAACCAGGCGTTTTCAGCCCATTACCGGCATATGGAAGAAACAGCAGTAAGCACAGGGAAATATCTGCTTCTAAATCCAAAACGCAGCTATCTAACAGAACGATTGTCAATGTGTGCACTCAACTTCCAGAGTTAAACCCGTGTGTGGATTCAGCAGTCTGCAAACACTTTCTCTGCAGAGTCCCAAAAGAGGAGTTTTCAGCCCATTACCGGCATATGGAAGAAACAGCAGTAAGCACAGGGAAATATCTGCTTCTAAATCCAAAACGCAGCTATCTAACAGAACGGTTGTCAATGTGTGCACTCAACTTCCAGAGTTAAACCCGTGTGTGGATTCAGCAGTCTGCAAACACTTTCTCTGCAGAGTCCCAAAACAGGCGTTTTCAGCCCATTACCGGTATATGGAAGAAACAGCAGTAAGCACAGGGAAATAACTGCTTCTAAATCCAAAACGCAGCTATCTAACAGAACGGTTGTCAATGTGTGCACTCAACTTCCAGAGTTAAACCCGTGTGTGGATTCAGCAGTCTGCAAACATCTTCTCTGCAGGGTCCCAAACCAGGCGTTTTCACCCCATTACCGGCATATGGAAGAAACAGCAGTAAGCCCAGGGAAATATCTGCTTCTACATCCAAAACGCAGCTATCTAACAGAACGATTGTCAATGTGTGCACTCAACTTCCAGAGTTAAACCCGTGTGTGGATTCAGCAGTCTGCAAACACTTTGTCTGCAGAGTCCCAAAAGAGGCGATTTCAGCCCATTACCGGCATATGGAAAAAACAGCAGTAAACACAGGGAAATATCTGCTTCTAAATCCAAAACGCAGCTATCTAACAGAACGGTTGTCAATGTGTGCACTCAACTTGCAGAGTTAAACCCGTGTGTGGATTCAGCAGTCTGCAAACACTTTCTCTGCAGAGTCCCAAAACAGGCGTTTTCAACTCATTACCGGCATATGGAAGAAACTGCAGTAAGCACAGGGAAATATCTGCTTCTAAATCCAAAACGCAGCTATCTAACAGAACGGTTGTCAATGTGTGCACTCAACTTCCAGAGTTAAACCCGTGTGGGGATTCAGCAGTCTGCAAACACTTTCTCTGCAGAGTCCCAAAACAGGCGTTTTCAGCCCATTACCGGCATATGGAAGAAACAGCAGTAAGCCCAGGGAAATATCTGCTTCTAAATCCAAAACGCAGCTATCTAACAGAACGGTTGTCAATGTGTGCACTCAACTTCCAGAGTTAAACCCGTGTGTGGATTCAGCAGTCTGCAAACACTTTCTCTGCAGAGTGCCAAAGCAGGCGTTTTCAGCCCATTACCGGCATGTGGAAGAAACAGCAGTAAGCCCAGGGAAATATCTGCTTCTAAATCCAAAACGCAGCTATCTAACAGAACGGTTGTCAATGTGTGCACTCAACTTCCAGAGTTAAACCCGTGTGTGGATTCAGCAGTCTGCAAACACTTTCTCTGCAGAGTCCCAAAACAGGCGTTTTCAGCCCATTACCGGCATATGGAAGAAACAGCAGTAAGCCCAGGGAAATATCTGCTTCTAAATCGAAAACGCAGCTATCTAACAGAACGGTTGTCAATGTGTGCACTCAACTTCCAGAGTTAAACCCGGGTGTGGATTCAGCAGTCTGCAAACACTTTCTCTGCACAGTCCCAAAACAGGCGTTTTCAGCCCATTACCGGCATATGGAAGAAACAGCAGTAAGCACAGGGAAATATCTGCTTCTAAATCCAAAACGCAGCTATCTAACAGAACGGTTGTCAATGTGTGCACTCAACTTCCAGAGTTAAACCCGTGTGTGGATTCAGCAGTCTGCAAACAACTTCTCTGCAGAGTCCCAAACCAGGCGTTTTCAGCCCATTACCGGCATATGGAAGAAACAGCAGTAAGCACAGGGAAATATCTGCTTCTAAATCCAAAACGCAGCTATCTAACAGAACGATTGTCAATGTGTGCACTCAACTTCCAGAGTTAAACCCGTGTGTGGATTCAGCAGTCTGCAAACACTTTCTCTGCTGAGTCCCAAAACAGGCGTTTTCAGCCCATTACCGGCATATGGAAGAAACAGCAGTAAGCCCAGGGAAATATCTGCTTCTAAATCCAAAACGCAGCTATCTAACAGAACGGTTGTCAATGTGTGCACTCAACTTCCAGAGTTAAACCCGTGTGTGGATTCAGCAGTCTGCAAACACTTTCTCTGCAGAGTCCCAAAACAGGCGTTTTCAGCCCATTACCGGCATATGGAAGAAACAGCAGTAAGCAAAGGGAAATATCTGCTTCTAAATCCAAAACGCAGCTATCTAACAGAACGGTTGTCAATGTGTGCACTCAACTTCCAGAGTTAAACCCGTGTGTGGATTCAGCAGTCTGCAAACACTTTCTCTGCAGAGTCCCAAAACAGGCGTTTTCAGCCCATTACCGGCATATGGAAGAAACAGCAGTAAGCCCAGGGAAATATCTGCTTCTAAATCCAAAACGCAGCTATCTAACAGAACGGTTGTCAATGTGTGCACTCAACTTCCAGAGTTAAACCCGTGTGTGGATTCAGCAGTCTGCAAACACTTTCTCTGCAGAGTCCCAAAACAGGCGTTTTCAGCCCATTACCGGCATATGGAAGAAACAGCAGTAAGCACAGGGAAATATCTGCTTCTAAATCCAAAACGCAGCTATCTAACAGAATGGTTGTCAATGTGTGCAGTCAACTTCCAGAGTTAAACCCGTGTGTGGATTCAGCAGTCTGCAAACATCTTCTCTGCAGAGTCCCAAACCAGGCGTTTTCAGCCCATTACCGGCATATGGAAGAAACAGCAGTAAGCACAGGGAAATATCTGCTTCTAAATCCAAAACGCAGCTATCTAACAGAACGGTTGTCAATGTGTGCACTCAACTTCCAGAGTTAAACCCGTGTGTGGATTCAGCAGTCTGCAAACACTTTCTCTGCAGAGTCCCAAAACAGGCGTTTTCAGCCCATTACCGGCATATGGAAGAAACAGCAGTAAGCACAGGGAAATATCTGCCTCTAAATCCAAAACGCAGCTATCTAACAGAACGGTTGTCAATGTGTGCACTCAACTTGCAGAGTTAAACCCGTGTGTGGATTCAGCAGTCTGCAAACACTTCCTCTGCAGAGTCCCAAAACAGGCGTTTTCAGCCCATTACCGGCATATGGAAGAAACAGCAGTCAGCACAGGGAAATATCTGCTTCTAAATCCAAAACGCAGCTATCTAACAGAACGGTTGTCAATGTGTGCACTCAACTTCCAGAGTTAAACCCGTGTGTGGATTCAGCAGTCTGCAAACACTTTCTCTGCAGAGTCCCAAAGCAGGCGTTTTCAGCCCATTACCGGCATATGGAAGAAACAGCAGTAAGCCCAGGGAAATATCTGCTTCTAAATCCAAAACGCAGCTATCTAACAGAACGGTTGTCAATGTGTGCACTCAACTTCCAGAGTTAAACCCGTGTGTGGATTCAGCAGTCTGCAAACACTTTCTCTGCAGAGTCCCAAAACAGGCGTTTTCAGCCCATTACCGGCATATGGAAGAAACAGCAGTAAGCACAGGGAAATATCTGCTTCTAAATCCAAAACGCAGCTATCTAACAGAACGGTTGTCAATGTGTGCACTCAACTTCCAGAGTTAAACCCGTGTGTGGATTCAGCAGTCTGCAAACACTTTCTGTGCAGAGTCTCAAAACAGGCCTTTCCGGCCCAGTACCGGCATATATAAGAAAGAGCATTAAGACTGCGTCTAAAACTCAGAAGAAACGTTTCTTTCAAACTGCTCGGCCTTGTGTTCTTTGGCCTAAGGGAGTTGAAACTATGTTTAGATTCAGCGAGATAGAAACACGTTTATTCTCGGAGCTGTCTTTGGATATTCCAGATTGAATGGGAGTATATGCTGTAAAGAGAAATATCTGTTTCTAAAACCAAAATGGATCTATCTAGCAGAGTGGTTGTGAATGTGTGCCTTCTGCTTAAAGAGGTAAACTGCTCTTCTCATGCAGCACTTTAGAAACCCTTTCTATGCAAATTCTCATACAGACCTTTCCAGCGAAACACCAGCCTGTAGGAAATAGCAGTAAGACTGCATCTTTAACATGGAAGAAACTGTTTTCAAACTGCTCTGCTGTGTGTTCATTCATATAAGAGACTTGAATATATGTTCAGTTTCAGCTAGTTAGCAACACGTTTCTTCCAGGAGCTGTGTTTGCCTATTCCAGAGTATACTGGAGTATAAGATGTAAAGACAAATGTCTCGTTCCAAAAGAAAAACGGATGATCTAGTGGAATGGTTGTCAATGTGTGCATTCAACTTACTGAGCTAAACTGCTGTTTGTATGCAGCAGTTTAGAAAACATTTCTGTGTAGATTCTCAAACAGACATTTCCAGCAAAATACCGGCCTATAAGAAATAGCAGTAAGACTGCGTCTAAAACTCAGAGGGAACGTTTCTTTCAAACTGCTCTGCAGTGTGTTCGTTCACCAAAGGTCGTTGACTCTAAGTTTGGATTCAGCGAGTTTGAAACACGTTTATTCTAGGAGCTGCATTTCGATATTCCAGAGTGTATGGGAGTAAATGCTGTAAAGAGAAATATCTGTTTCTAAAACCAAAACGGAGCTATCTAACAGAATGGTTGTGAATGTGTGCATTCAACTTAAAGGGTTAATCTGCTCTTCTTAGGCAGCAGTTTAGAAACCCTTTATATGCAAATTCTAAAATCAACATTTGCAGCAAAACACCAGCCTAAAAGAAGTAGCAGTAAGACTGCATCTATAACATAGAAGAAACGTTTTCTTCAAAATGCTCTGCTCTGTGTTCATTCACCTAAGAGTCTTGAGTATATGTTCAGATTCAGCGAGTAAGAAACACGTTTCTTCCAGGAGCTGCATTTTCATATTCCAGAGTGTACTGGAGTATAAGGTTTAAAGTGAAATATCTGGTTCTAAAACAAACACGGAGCCATCTAACAGAATGGTTGTCACTGTGTGCATTCAGCTTATTGAGATAAACTGTTGTTTCTATGCAGCAGTTTAGAAAAGATTTTTGTGCAGATTCTAACACAGACATTCCCAGCAAAATACTGGCCTCTAAGAAATAGCAATAAGACTGCGTCTAAAACTCAAATAAAACGTTTCTTTCAAACTGCTGTGCTGTGTGTTCGTTCACCTAAGGGAGTTGAATCTATGTTTAGATTCAGCGACTTAGAAACACGTCTATTCTGGGAGCTGCGTTTGGCTATTCCAGAATGAATGGGAGTATATGCTGTAACTAGAAACACAGGCTTCTAAAACCAAAACGGAGCTAGCTAACAGAATGATTGTGAATGAGGGCATTCAACTTAACGAATTAAACTGCTCCACTTAAGCAGCAGTTTACAAACCATTTATATGGAAATTCTAAAACCAACATTTCCAGGAAAACACCAGCCTAAAAACAATAGCAGTAACAGGGCATCTATAACATGGAAGAAATGTTTTTTTCAAACTCCTCTGCTGTGTGTTCATTCACCTAAGAGACTTCAATATATGCACAGATTCAGCGAGTTACAAACACGTTTCTTCCAGGAGCTGCGTATGCATATATCAGAGTGTACTGGGGTACAAGATGTAAAGAGAAATATCTGATTATACTTAGAAACCCGTTTCTTTCAGGAGCTGTGTTTGGATATTCCGGAGTGAATGAGAGTATATGCTGTAAAGAGAAATAACTGCTTCTAAAACCAAAAGGCAGCTATCTAACTGAATGGTTGTCAATGCGTGCACTCAACTTCCAGAGATAAACCCGTGTGTGGATTCAGCAGTCTGCAAACACTTTCTCTGCAGAGTCCCAAAACTGGCGTTTTCAGCCCATTACCGGCATATGGAAGAAACAGCAGTAAGCACAGGGAAATATCTGCTTCTAAATCCAAAACGCAGCTATCTAACAGAACGGTTGTCAATGTGTGCACTCAACTTCCAGAGTTAAACCCGTGTGTGGATTCAGCAGTCTGCAAACATCTTCTCTGCAGGGTCCCAAACCAGGCGTTTTCAGCCCAATACCGGCATATGGAAGAAACTGCAGTAAGCACAGGGAAATATCTGCTTCTAAATCCAAAACGCAGCTATCTAACAGAACGGTTGTCAATGTGTGCACTCAACTTCCAGAGTTAAACCCGTGTGTGGATTCAGCAGTCTGCAAACACTTTCTCTGCAGAGTCCCAAAACAGGCGTTTTCAGCCCATTACCGGCATATGGAAGAAACAGCAGTAAGCACAGGGAAATATCTGCTTCTAAATCCAAAACGCAGCTATCTAACAGAACGGTTGTCAATGTGTGCACTCAACTTCCAGAGATAAACCCGTGTGTGGATTCAGCAGTCTGCAAACACTTTCTCTGCAGAGTGCCAAAGCAGGCGTTTTCAGCCCATTACCGGCATGTGGAAGAAACAGCAGTAAGCACAGGGAAATATCTGCTTCTAAATCCAAAACGCAGCTATCTAACAGAACGGTTGTCAATGTGTGCACTCAACTTCCAGAGTTAAACCCGTGTGTGGATTCAGCAGTCTGCAAACACTTTCTCTGCAGAGTCCCAAACCAGGCGTTTTCAGCCCATTACCGGCATATGGAAGAAACAGCAGTAAGCCCAGGGAAATATCTGCTTCTAAATCCAAAACGCAGCTATCTAACAGAACGGTTGTCAATGTGTGCACTCAACTTGCAGAGTTAAACCCGTGTGTGGATTCAGCAGTCTGCAAACACTTTCTCTGCAGAGTCCCAAAACAGGCGTTTTCAGCCCATTACCGGCATATGGAAGAAACAGCAGTAAGCACAGGGAAATATCTGCTTCTAAATCCAAAACGCAGCTATCTAACAGAACGGTTGTCAATGTGTGCACTCAACTTCCAGAGTTAAACCCGTGTGTGGATTCAGCAGTCTGCAAACATCTTCTCTGCAGAGTCCCAAACCAGGCGTTTTCAGCCCATTACCGGCATATGGAAGAAACAGCAGTAAGCACAGGGAAATATCTGCTTCTAAATCCAAAACGCAGCTATCTAACAGAACGATTGTCAATGTGTGCACTCAACTTCCAGAGTTAAACCCGTGTGTGGATTCAGCAGTCTGCAAACACTTTCTCTGCAGAGTCCCAAAACAGGCGTTTTCAGCCCATTACCGGCATATGGAAGAAACAGCAGTAAGCCCAGGGAAATATCTGCTTCTAAATCCAAAACGCAGCTATCTAACAGAACGGTTGTCAATGTGTGCACTCAACTTCCAGAGTTAAACCCGTGTGTGGATTCAGCAGTCTGCAAACACTTTCTCTGCAGAGTCCCAAAACAGGCGTTTTCAGCCCATTACCGGCATATGGAAGAAACAGCAGTAAGCAAAGGGAAATATCTGCTTCTAAATCCAAAACGCAGCTATCTAACAGAACGGTTGTCAATGTGTGCACTCAACTTCCAGAGTTAAACCCGTGTGTGGATTCAGCAGTCTGCAAACATCTTCTCTGCAGGGTCCCAAACCAGGCGTTTTCAGCCCATTACCGGCATATGGAAGAAACAGCAGTAAGCCCAGGGAAATATCTGCTTCTAAATCCAAAACGCAGCTATCTAACAGAACGGTTGTCAATGTGTGCACTCAACTTCCAGAGTTAAACCCGTGTGTGGATTCAGCAGTCTGCAAACACTTTCTCTGCAGAGTCCCAAAACAGGCGTTTTCAGCCCATTACCGGCATATGGAAGAAACAGCAGTAAGCCCAGGGAAATATCTGCTTCTAAATCCAAAACGCAGCTATCTAACAGAACGGTTGTCAATGTGTGCACTCAACTTCCAGAGTTAAACCCGTGTGTGGATTCAGCAGTCTGCAAACACTTTCTCTGCAGAGTCCCAAAACAGGCGTTTTCAGCCCATTACCGGCATATGGAAGAAACTGCAGTAAGCACAGGGAAATATCTGCTTCTAAATCCAAAACGCAGCTATCTAACAGAACGGTTGTCAATGTGTGCACTCAACTTCCAGAGTTAAACCCGTGTGTGGATTCAGCAGTCTGCAAACACTTTCTCTGCAGAGTCCCAAAACAGGCGTTTTCAGCCCATTACCGGCATATGGAAGAAACAGCAGTAAGCACAGGGAAATATCTGCTTCTAAATCCAAAACGCAGCTATCTAACAGAACGGTTGTCAATGTGTGCACTCAACTTCCAGAGTTAAACCCGTGTGTGGATTCAGCAGTCTGCAAACATCTTCTCTGCAGAGTCCCAAACCAGGGGTTTTCAGCCCATTACCGGCATATGGAAGAAACAGCAGTAAGCCCAGGGAAATATCTACTTCTAAATCCAAAACGCAGCTATCTAACAGAACGGTTGTCAATGTGTGCACTCAACTTCCAGAGTTAAACCCGTGTGTGGATTCAGCAGTCTGCAAACACTTTCTCTGCAGAGTCCCAAAACAGGCGTTTTCAGCCCATTACCGGCATATGGAAGAAACAGCAGTCAGCAAAGGGAAATATCTGCTTCCAAATCCAAAACGCAGCTATCTAACAGAACGGTTGTCAATGTGTGCACTCAACTTCCAGAGTTAAACCCGTGTGTGGATTCAGCAGTCTGCAAACATCTTCTCTGCAGGGTCCCAAAACAGGCGTTTTCAGCCCATTACCGGCATATGGAAGAAACAGCAGTAAGCCCAGGGAAATATCTGCTTCTAAATCCAAAACGCAGCTATCTAACAGAACGGTTGTCAATGTGTGCACTCAACTTCCAGAGATAAACCCGTGTGTGGATTCAGCAGTCTGCAAACACTTTCTCTGCAGGGTCCCAAAACAGGCGTTTTCAGCCCATTACCGGCATATGGCAGAAACAGCAGTAAGCACAGGGAAATATCTGCTTCTAAATCCAAAACGCAGCTATCTAACAGAACGGTTGTCAATGTGTGCACTCAACTTCCAGAGTTAAACCCGTGTGTGGATTCAGCAGTCTGCAAACACTTTCTCTGCAGAGTCCCAAAACAGGCGTTTTCAGCCCATTACCGGCATATGGAAGAAACTGCAGTAAGCACAGGGAAATATCTGCTTCTAAATCCAAAACGCAGCTATCTAACAGAACGGTTGTCAATGTGTGCACTCAACTTCCAGAGTTAAACCCGTGTGTGGATTCAGCAGTCTGCAAACATCTTCTCTGCAGAGTCCCAAACCAGGCGTTTTCAGCCCATTACCGGCATATGGAAGAAACAGCAGTAAGCACAGGGAAATATCTGCTTCTAAATCCAAAACGCAGCTATCTAACAGAACGGTTGTCAATGTGTGCACTCAACTTCCAGAGTTAAACCCGTGTGTGGATTCAGCAGTCTGCAAACATCTTCTCTGCAGAGTCCCAAACCAGGCGTTTTCAGCCCATTACCGGCATATGGAAGAAACAGCAGTAAGCCCAGGGAAATATCTGCTTCTAAATCCAAAACGCAGCTATCTAACAGAACGGTTGTCAATGTGTGCACTCAACTTCCAGAGTTAAACCCGTGTGTGGATTCAGCAGTCTGCAAACACTTTGTCTGCAGAGTCCCAAAAGAGGCGATTTCAGCCCATTACCGGCATATGGAAAAAACAGCAGTAAACACAGGGAAATATCTGCTTCTAAATCCAAAACGCAGCTATCTAACAGAACGGTTGTCAATGTGTGCACTCAACTTGCAGAGTTAAACCCGTGTGTGGATTCAGCAGTCTGCAAACATCTTCTCTGCAGAGTCCCAAACCAGGCGTTTTCAGCCCATTACCGGCATATGGAAGAAACAGCAGTAAGCCCAGGGAAATATCTGCTTCTAAATCCAAAACGCAGCTATCTAACAGAACGGTTGTCAATGTGTGCACTCAATTTCCTGAGTTAAACCCGTGTGTGGATTCAGCAGTCTGCAAACACTTTCTCTGCAGAGTGCCAAAACAGGCGTTTTCAGCCCATTACCGGCATATGGAAGAAACAACAGTAAGCACAGGGAAATATCTGCTTCTAAATCCAAAACGCAGCTATCTAACAGAACGGTTGTCAATGTGTGCACTCAACTTCCAGAGTTAAACCCGTGTGTGGATTCAGCAGTCTGCAAACACTTTCTCTGCAGAGTCCCAAAACAGGCGTTTTCAGCCCATTACCGGCATATGGAAGAAACAGCAGTAAGCACAGGGAAATATCTGCTTCTAAATCCAAAACGCAGCTATCTAACAGAACGGTTGTCAATGTGTGCACTCAACGTCCAGAGTTAAACCCGTGTGAGGATTCAGCCGTCTGCAAACACTTTCTCTGCAGAGTGCCAAAGCAGGCGTTTTCAGCCCATTACCGGCATATGGAAGAAACAGCAGTAAGCACAGGGAAATATCTGCTTCTAAATCCAAAACGCAGCTATCTAACAGAACGGTTGTCAATGTGTGCACTGAACTTCCAGAGTTAAACCCGTGTGTGGATTCAGCAGTCTGCAAACACTTTCTCTGCAGAGTCCCAAAACAGGCGTTTTCAGCCCATTACCGGCATATGGAAGAAACAGCAGTAAGCCCAGGGAAATATCTGCTTCTAAATCCAAAACGCAGCTATCTAACAGAACGGTTGTCAATGTGTGCACTCAACTTCCAGAGTTAAACCCGTGTGTGGATTCAGCAGTCTGCAAACACTTTCTCTGCAGAGTCCCAAAACAGGCGTTTTCAGCCCATTACCGGCATATGGAAGAAACAGCAGTAAGCACAGGGAAATATCTGCTTCTAAATCCAAAACGCAGCTATCTAACAGAACGGTTGTCAATGTGTGCACTCAACTTCCAGAGTTAAACCCGTGTGTGGATTCAGCAGTCTGCAAACATCTTCTCTGCAGAGTCCCAAACCAGGCGTTTTCAGCCCATTACCGGCATATGGAAGAAACAGCAGTAAGCACAGGGAAATATCTGCTTCTAAATCCAAAACGCAGCTATCTAACAGAACGATTGTCAATGTGTGCACTCAACTTCCAGAGTTAAACCCGTGTGTGGATTCAGCAGTCTGCAAACACTTTCTCTGCAGAGTCCCAAAAGAGGAGTTTTCAGCCCATTACCGGCATATGGAAGAAACAGCAGTAAGCACAGGGAAATATCTGCTTCTAAATCCAAAACGCAGCTATCTAACAGAACGGTTGTCAATGTGTGCACTCAACTTCCAGAGTTAAACCCGTGTGTGGATTCAGCAGTCTGCAAACACTTTCTCTGCAGAGTCCCAAAACAGGCGTTTTCAGCCCATTACCGGTATATGGAAGAAACAGCAGTAAGCACAGGGAAATAACTGCTTCTAAATCCAAAACGCAGCTATCTAACAGAACGGTTGTCAATGTGTGCACTCAACTTCCAGAGTTAAACCCGTGTGTGGATTCAGCAGTCTGCAAACATCTTCTCTGCAGGGTCCCAAACCAGGCGTTTTCACCCCATTACCGGCATATGGAAGAAACAGCAGTAAGCCCAGGGAAATATCTGCTTCTACATCCAAAACGCAGCTATCTAACAGAACGATTGTCAATGTGTGCACTCAACTTCCAGAGTTAAACCCGTGTGTGGATTCAGCAGTCTGCAAACACTTTGTCTGCAGAGTCCCAAAAGAGGCGATTTCAGCCCATTACCGGCATATGGAAAAAACAGCAGTAAACAAAGGGAAATATCTGCTTCTAAATCCAAAACGCAGCTATCTAACAGAACGGTTGTCAATGTGTGCACTCAACTTGCAGAGTTAAACCCGTGTGTGGATTCAGCAGTCTGCAAACACTTTCTCTGCAGAGTCCCAAAACAGGCGTTTTCAACTCATTACCGGCATATGGAAGAAACTGCAGTAAGCACAGGGAAATATCTGCTTCTAAATCCAAAACGCAGCTATCTAACAGAACGGTTGTCAATGTGTGCACTCAACTTCCAGAGTTAAACCCGTGTGTGGATTCAGCAGTCTGCAAACACTTTCTCTGCAGAGTCCCAAAACAGGCGTTTTCAGCCCATTACCGGCATATGGAAGAAACAGCAGTAAGCCCAGGGAAATATCTGCTTCTAAATCCAAAACGCAGCTATCTAACAGAACGGTTGTCAATGTGTGCACTCAACTTCCAGAGTTAAACCCGTGTGTGTATTCAGCAGTCTGCAAACACTTTCTCTGCAGAGTGCCAAAGCAGGCGTTTTCAGCCCATTACCGGCATGTGGAAGAAACAGCAGTAAGCACAGGGAAATATCTGCTTCTAAATCCAAAACGCAGCTATCTAACAGAACGGTTGTCAATGTGTGCACTCAACTTCCAGAGTTAAACCCGTGTGTGGATTCAGCAGTCTGCAAACACTTTCTCTGCAGAGTCCCAAAACAGGCGTTTTCAGCCCATTACCGGCATATGGAAGAAACAGCAGTAAGCACAGGGAAATATCTGCTTCTAAATCCAAAACGCAGCTATCTAACAGAACGGTTGTCAATGTGTGCACTCAACTTCCAGAGTTAAAACCGTGTGTGGATTCAGCAGTCTGCAAACATCTTCTCTGCAGAGTCCCAAACCAGGCGTTTTCAGCCCATTACGGGCATATGGAAGAAACTGCAGTAAGCACAGGGAAATATCTGCTTCTAAATCCAAAACGCAGCTATCTAACAGAACGGTTGTCAATGTGTGCACTCAACTTCCAGAGTTAAACCCGTGTGTGGATTCAGCAGTCTGCAAACATCTTCTCTGCAGAGTCCCAAACCAGGCGTTTTCAGCCCATTACCGGCATATGGAAGAAACAGCAGTAAGCACAGGGAAATATCTGCTTCTAAATCCAAAACGCAGCTATCTAACAGAACGGTTGTCAATGTGTGCACTCAACTTCCAGAGTTAAACCCGTGTGTGGATTCAGCAGTCTGCAAACACTTTCTCTGCAGAGTCCCAAAGCAGGCGTTTTCAGCCCATTACCGGCATATGGAAGAAACAGCAGTAAGCACAGGGAAATATCTGCTTCTAAATCCAAAACGCAGCTATCTAACAGAACGGTTGTCAATGTGTGCACTCAACTTCCAGAGTTAAACCCGTGTGTGGATTCAGCAGTCTGCAAACACTTTCTGTGCAGAGTCTCAAAACAGGCCTTTCCGGCCCAGTACCGGCATATATAAGAAAGAGCATTAAGACTGCGTCTAAAACTCAGAAGAAACGTTTCTTTCAAACTGCTCGGCCTTGTGTTCTTTGGCCTAAGGGTGTTGAAACTATGTTTAGATTCAGCGAGATAGAAACACGTTTATTCTCGGAGCTGTCTTTGGATATTCCAGATTGAATGGGAGTATATGCTGTAAAGAGAAATATCTGTTTCTAAAACCAAAATGGATCTATCTAGCAGAGTGGTTGTGAATGTGTGCCTTCTGCTTAAAGAGGTAAACTGCTCTTCTCATGCAGCACTTTAGAAACCCTTTCTATGCAAATTCTCATACAGACCTTTCCAGCGAAACACCAGCCTGTAGGAAATAGCAGTAAGACTGCATCTTTAACATGGAAGAAACTGTTTTCAAACTGCTCTGCTGTGTGTTCATTCATATAAGAGACTTGAATATATGTTCAGTTTCAGCTAGTTAGCAACACGTTTCTTCCAGGAGCTGTGTTTGCCTATTCCAGAGTATACTGGAGTATAAGATGTAAAGACAAATGTCTCGTTCCAAAAGAAAAACGGATGATCTAATGGAATGGTTGTCAATGTGTGCATTCAACTTACTGAGCTAAACTGCTGTTTGTATGCAGCAGTTTAGAAAACATTTCTGTGTAGATTCTCAAACAGACATTTCCAGCAAAATACCGGCCTATAAGAAATAGCAGTAAGACTGCGTCTAAAACTCAGAGGGAACGTTTCTTTCAAACTGCTCTGCAGTGTGTTCGTTCACCAAAGGTCGTTGACTCTAAGTTTGGATTCAGCGAGTTTGAAACACGTTTATTCTAGGAGCTGCATTTCGATATTCCAGAGTGTATGGGAGTAAATGCTGTAAAGAGAAATATCTGTTTCTAAAACCAAAACGGAGCTATCTAACAGAATGGTTGTGAATGTGTGCATTCAACTTAAAGGGTTAATCTGCTCTTCTTAGGCAGCAGTTTAGAAACCCTTTATATGCAAATTCTAAAATCAACATTTGCAGCAAAACACCAGCCTAAAAGAAGTAGCAGTAAGACTGCATCTATAACATAGAAGAAACGTTTTCTTCAAAATGCTCTGCTCTGTGTTCATTCACCTAAGAGTCTTGAGTATATGTTCAGATTCAGCGAGTAAGAAACACGTTTCTTCCAGGAGCTGCATTTGCATATTCCAGAGTGTACTGGAGTATAAGGTTTAAAGTGAAATATCTGGTTCTAAAACAAACACGGAGCCATCTAACAGAATGGTTGTCACTGTGTGCATTCAGCTTATTGAGATAAACTGTTGTTTCTATGCAGCAGTTTAGAAAAGATTTTTGTGCAGATTCTAACACAGAC
The DNA here is from genome assembly GCF_030222135.1 of Aotus nancymaae. Taxonomy (NCBI): domain Eukaryota; kingdom Metazoa; phylum Chordata; class Mammalia; order Primates; family Aotidae; genus Aotus; species Aotus nancymaae. The sequence goes on from NW_026989062.1 coordinate 21,895, forward strand.
ATTCCCAGCAAAATACTGGCCTCTAAGAAATAGCAATAAGACTGCGTCTAAAACTCAAATAAAACGTTTCTTTCAAACTGCTGTGCTGTGTGTTCGTTCACCTAAGGGAGTTGAATCTATGTTTAGATTCAGCGACTTAGAAACACGTCTATTCTGGGAGCTGCGTTTGGCTATTCCAGAATGAATGGGAGTATATGCTGTAACTAGAAACACAGGCTTCTAAAACCAAAACGGAGCTAGCTAACAGAATGATTGTGAATGAGGGCATTCAACTTAACGAATTAAACTGCTCCACTTAAGCAGCAGTTTACAAACCATTTATATGGAAATTCTAAAACCAACATTTCCAGGAAAACACCAGCCTAAAAACAATAGCAGTAACAGGGCATCTATAACATGGAAGAAATGTTTTTTTCAAACTCCTCTGCTGTGTGTTCATTCACCTAAGAGACTTCAATATATGCACAGATTCAGCGAGTTACAAACACGTTTCTTCCAGGAGCTGCGTATGCATATATCAGAGTGTACTGGGGTACAAGATGTAAAGAGAAATATCTGATTATACTTAGAAACCCGTTTCTTTCAGGAGCTGTGTTTGGATATTCCGGAGTGAATGAGAGTATATGCTGTAAAGAGAAATAACTGCTTCTAAAACCAAAAGGCAGCTATCTAACTGAATGGTTGTCAATGCGTGCACTCAACTTCCAGAGATAAACCCGTGTGTGGATTCAGCAGTCTGCAAACACTTTCTCTGCAGAGTCCCAAAACAGGCGTTTTCAGCCCATTACCGGCATGTGGAAGAAACAGCAGTAAGCACAGGGAAATATCTGCTTCTAAATCCAAAACGCAGCTATCTAACAGAACGGTTGTCAATGTGTGCACTCAACTTCCAGAGTTAAACCCGTGTGTGGATTCAGCAGTCTGCAAACATCTTCTCTGCAGAGTCCCAAACCAGGCGTTTTCAGCCCATTACCGGCATATGGAAGAAACAGCAGTAAGCCCAGGGAAATATCTGCTTCTAAATCCAAAACGCAGCTATCTAACAGAACGGTTGTCAATGTGTGCACTCAACTTCCAGAGTTAAACCCGTGTGTGGATTCAGCAGTCTGCAAACACTTTCTCTGCAGAGTCCCAAAACAGGCGTTTTCAGCCCATTACCGGCATATGGAAGAAACAGCAGTAAGCCCAGGGAAATATCTGCTTCTAAATCCAAAACGCAGCTATCTAACAGAACGGTTGTCAATGTGTGCACTCAACTTCCAGAGTTAAACCCGTGTGTGGATTCAGCAGTCTGCAAACACTTTCTCTGCAGAGTCCCAAAACAGGCGTTTTCAGCCCATTACCGGCATATGGAAGAAACAGCAGTAAGCACAGGGAAATATCTGCTTCTAAATCCAAAACGCAGCTATCTAACAGAACGGTTGTCAATGTGTGCACTCAATTTCCAGAGTTAAACCCGTGTGTGGATTCAGCAGTCTGCAAACACTTTCTCTGCAGAGTCCCAAAACAGGCGTTTTCAGCCCATTACCGGCATATGGAAGAAACAGCAGTAAGCACAGGGAAATATCTGCTTCTAAATCCAAAACGCAGCTATCTAACAGAACGGTTGTCAATGTGTGCACTCAACTTCCAGAGTTAAACCCGTGTGTGGATTCAGCAGTCTGCAAACACTTTCTCTGCAGAGTCCCAAAACAGGCGTTTTCAGCCCATTACCGGCATATGGAAGAAACAGCAGTAAGCACAGGGAAATATCTGCTTCTAAATCCAAAACGCAGTTATCTAACAGAACGGTTGTCAATGTGTGCACTCAACTTCCAGAGTTAAACCCGTGTGTGGATTCAGCAGTCTGCAAACACTTTCTCTGCAGAGTCCCAAAACAGGCGTTTTCAGCCCATTACCGGCATATGGAAGAAACTGCAGTAAGCACAGGGAAATATCTGCTTCTAAATCCAAAACGCAGCTATCTAACAGAACGGTTGTCAATGTGTGCACTCAACTTCCAGAGTTAAACCCGTGTGTGGATTCAGCAATCTGCAAACATCTTCTCTGCAGAGTCCCAAACCAGGCGTTTTCAGCCCATTACCGGCATATGGAAGAAACAGCAGTAAGCACAGGGAAATATCTGCTTCTAAATCCAAAACGCAGCTATCTAACAGAACGGTTGTCAATGTGTGCACTCAACTTCCAGAGTTAAACCCGTGTGTGGATTCAGCAGTCTGCAAACACTTTCTCTGCAGAGTCCCAAAACAGGCGTTTTCAGCCCATTACCGGCATATGGAAGAAACAGCAGTAAGCACAGGGAAATATCTGCTTCTAAATCCAAAACGCAGCTATCTAACAGAACGGTTGTCAATGTGTGCATTCAACTTCCAGAGTTAAACCCGTGTGTGGATTCAGCAGTCTGCAAACACGTTCTCTGCAGAGTCCCAAAACAGGCGTTTTCAGCCCATTACCGGCATATGGAAGAAACAGCAGTAAGCAAAGGGAAATATCTGCTTCTAAATCCAAAACACAGCTATCTAACAGAACGGTTGTCAATGTGTGCACTCAACTTCCAGAGTTAAACCCGTGTGTGGATTCAGCAGTCTGCAAACACTTTCTCTGCAGAGTCCCAAAACAGGCGTTTTCAGCCCTTTACGGGCATATGGAAGAAACTGCAGTAAGCACAGGGAAATATCTGCTTCTAAATCCAAAACGCAGCTATCTAACAGAACGGTTGTCAATGTGTGCACTCAACTTCCAGGGTTAAACCCGTGTGTGGATTCAGCAGTCTGCAAACACTTTCTCTGCAGAGTCCCAAACCAGGCGTTTTCAGCCCATTACCGGCATATGGAAGAAACAGCAGTAAGCACAGGGAAATATCTGCTTCTAAATCCAAAACGCAGCTATCTAACAGAACGGTTGTCAATGTGTGCACTCAACTTCCAGAGTTAAACCCGTGTGTGGATTCAGCAGTCTGCAAACACTTTGTCTGCAGAGTCCCAAAGCAGGCGTTTTCAGCCCTTTACCGGCATATGGAAGAAAAAGCAGTAAGCCCAGGGAAATATCTGCTTCTAAATCCAAAACGCAGCTATCTAACAGAACGGTTGTCAATGTGTGCACTCAACTTCCAGAGTTAAACCCGTGTGTGGATTCAGCAGTCTGCAAACACTTTCTCTGCAGAGTCCCAAAACAGGCGTTTTCAGCCCATTACCGGCATATGGAAGAAACAGCAGTAAGCACAGGGAAATATCTGCTTCTAAATCCAAAACGCAGCTATCTAACAGAACGGTTGTCAATGTGTGCACTCAACTTCCAGAGTTAAACCCGTGTGTGGATTCAGCAGTCTGCAAACATCTTCTCTGCAGAGTCCCAAACCAGGCGTTTTCAGCCCATTACCGGCATATGGAAGAAACAGCAGTAAGCACAGGGAAATATCTGCTTCTGAATCCAAAACGCAGCTATCTAACAGAACGGTTGTCAATGTGTGCACTCAACTTCCAGAGTTAAACCCGTGTGTGGACTCAGCAGTCTGCAAACACTTTGTCTGCAGAGTCCCAAAGCAGGCGTTTTCAGCCCTTTACCGGCATATGGAAGAAAAAGCAGTAAGCCCAGGGAAATATTTGCTTCTAAATCCAAAACGCAGCTATCTAACAGAACGGATGTCAATGTGTGCACTCAACTTCCAGAGTTAAACCCGTGTGTGGATTCAGCAGTCTGCAAACACTTTCTCTGCAGAGTCCCAAAACAGGCGTTTTCAGCCCATTACCGGCATATGGAAGAAACAGCAGTAAACACAGGGAAATATCTGCTTCTAAATCCAAAACGCAGCTATCTAACAGAACGGTTGTCAATGTGTGCACTCAACTTCCAGAGTTAAACCCGTGTGTGGATTCAGCAGTCTGCAAACACTTTCTCTGCAGAGTCCCAAAACAGGCGTTTTCAGCCCATTACCGGCATATGGAAGAAACAGCAGTAAGCACAGGGAAATATCTGCTTCTAAATCCAAAACGCAGCTATCTAACAGAACGGTTGTCAATGTGTGCACTCAACTTCCAGAGTTAAACCCGTGTGTGGATTCAGCAGTCTGCAAACACTTTCTCTGCAGAGTGCCAAAACAGGCGTTTTCAGCCCATTACCGGCATATGGAAGAAACAGCAGTAAGCACAGGGAAATATCTGCTTCTAAATCCAAAACGCAGCTATCTAACAGAACGGTTGTCAATGTGTGCACTCAACTTCCAGAGTTAAACCCGTGTGTGGATTCAGCAGTCTGCAAACACTTTCTCTGCAGAGTCCCAAAACAGGCGTCTTCAGCCCATTACCGGCATATGGAAGAAACAGCAGTAAGCACAGGGAAATATCTGCTTCTAAATCCAAAACGCAGCTATCTAACAGAACGGTTGTCAATGTGTGCACTCAACTTCCAGAGTTAAACCCGTGTGTGGATTCAGCAGTCTGCAAACACTTCCTCTGCAGAGTCCCAAAACAGGCGTTTTCAGCCCATTACCGGCATATGGAAGAAACAGCAGTAAGCACAGGGAAATATCTGCTTCTAAATCCAAAACGCAGCTATCTAACAGAACGGTTGTCAATGTGTGCACTCAACTTCCAGAGTTAAACCCGTGTGTGGATTCAGCAGTCTGCAAACACTTTGTCTGCAGAGTCCCAAAGCAGGCGTTTTCAGCCCATTACCGGCATATGGAAGAAACAGCAGTAAGCCCAGGGAAATATCTGCTTCTAAATCCAAAACGCAGCTATCTAACAGAACGGTTGTCAATGTGTGCACTCAACTTCCAGAGTTAAACCAGTGTGTGGATTCAGCAGTCTGCAAACACTTTCTCTGCAGAGTCCCAAAACAGGCGTTTTCAGCCCATTACCGGCATATGGAAGAAACAGCAGTAAGCCCAGGGAAATATCTGCTTCTAAATCCAAAACGCAGCTATCTAACAGAACGGTTGTCAATGTGTGCACTCAACTTCCAGAGTTAAACCCGTGTGTGGATTCAGCAGTCTGCAAACACTTTCTCTGCAGAGTCCCAAAACAGGCGTTTTCAGCCCATTACCGGCATATGGAAGAAACAGCAGTAAGCACAGGGAAATATCTGCTTCTAAATCCAAAACGCAGCTATCTAACAGAACGGTTGTCAATGTGTGCACTCAACTTCCAGAGTTAAAACCGTGTGTGGATTCAGCAGTCTGCAAACATCTTCTCTGCAGAGTCCCAAACCAGGCGTTTTCAGCCCATTACGGGCATATGGAAGAAACTGCAGTAAGCACAGGGAAATATCTGCTTCTAAATCCAAAACGCAGCTATCTAACAGAACGGTTGTCAATGTGTGCACTCAACTTCCAGAGTTAAACCCGTGTGTGGATTCAGCAGTCTGCAAACATCTTCTCTGCAGAGTCCCAAACCAGGCGTTTTCAGCCCATTACCGGCATATGGAAGAAACAGCAGTAAGCACAGGGAAATATCTGCTTCTAAATCCAAAACGCAGCTATCTAACAGAACGGTTGTCAATGTGTGCACTCAACTTCCAGAGTTAAACCCGTGTGTGGATTCAGCAGTCTGCAAACACTTTCTCTGCAGAGTCCCAAAGCAGGCGTTTTCAGCCCATTACCGGCATATGGAAGAAACAGCAGTAAGCACAGGGAAATATCTGCTTCTAAATCCAAAACGCAGCTATCTAACAGAACGGTTGTCAATGTGTGCACTCAACTTCCAGAGTTAAACCCGTGTGTGGATTCAGCAGTCTGCAAACACTTTCTGTGCAGAGTCTCAAAACAGGCCTTTCCGGCCCAGTACCGGCATATATAAGAAAGAGCATTAAGACTGCGTCTAAAACTCAGAAGAAACGTTTCTTTCAAACTGCTCGGCCTTGTGTTCTTTGGCCTAAGGGTGTTGAAACTATGTTTAGATTCAGCGAGATAGAAACACGTTTATTCTCGGAGCTGTCTTTGGATATTCCAGATTGAATGGGAGTATATGCTGTAAAGAGAAATATCTGTTTCTAAAACCAAAATGGATCTATCTAGCAGAGTGGTTGTGAATGTGTGCCTTCTGCTTAAAGAGGTAAACTGCTCTTCTCATGCAGCACTTTAGAAACCCTTTCTATGCAAATTCTCATACAGACCTTTCCAGCGAAACACCAGCCTGTAGGAAATAGCAGTAAGACTGCATCTTTAACATGGAAGAAACTGTTTTCAAACTGCTCTGCTGTGTGTTCATTCATATAAGAGACTTGAATATATGTTCAGTTTCAGCTAGTTAGCAACACGTTTCTTCCAGGAGCTGTGTTTGCCTATTCCAGAGTATACTGGAGTATAAGATGTAAAGACAAATGTCTCGTTCCAAAAGAAAAACGGATGATCTAATGGAATGGTTGTCAATGTGTGCATTCAACTTACTGAGCTAAACTGCTGTTTGTATGCAGCAGTTTAGAAAACATTTCTGTGTAGATTCTCAAACAGACATTTCCAGCAAAATACCGGCCTATAAGAAATAGCAGTAAGACTGCGTCTAAAACTCAGAGGGAACGTTTCTTTCAAACTGCTCTGCAGTGTGTTCGTTCACCAAAGGTCGTTGAATCTAAGTTTGGATTCAGCGAGTTTGAAACACGTTTATTCTAGGAGCTGCATTTCGATATTCCAGAGTGTATGGGAGTAAATGCTGTAAAGAGAAATATCTGTTTCTAAAACCAAAACGGAGCTATCTAACAGAATGGTTGTGAATGTGTGCATTCAACTTAAAGGGTTAATCTGCTCTTCTTAGGCAGCAGTTTAGAAACCCTTTATATGCAAATTCTAAAATCAACATTTGCAGCAAAACACCAGCCTAAAAGAAGTAGCAGTAAGACTGCATCTATAACATAGAAGAAACGTTTTCTTCAAAATGCTCTGCTCTGTGTTCATTCACCTAAGAGTCTTGAGTATATGTTCAGATTCAGCGAGTAAGAAACACGTTTCTTCCAGGAGCTGCATTTGCATATTCCAGAGTGTACTGGAGTATAAGGTTTAAAGTGAAATATCTGGTTCTAAAACAAACACGGAGCCATCTAACAGAATGGTTGTCACTGTGTGCATTCAGCTTATTGAGATAAACTGTTGTTTCTATGCAGCAGTTTAGAAAAGATTTTTGTGCAGATTCTAACACAGACATTCCCAGCAAAATACTGGCCTCTAAGAAATAGCAATAAGACTGCGTCTAAAACTCAAATAAAACGTTTCTTTCAAACTGCTGTGCTGTGTGTTCGTTCACCTAAGGGAGTTGAATCTATGTTTAGATTCAGCGACTTAGAAACACGTCTATTCTGGGAGCTGCGTTTGGCTATTCCAGAATGAATGGGAGTATATGCTGTAACTAGAAACACAGGCTTCTAAAACCAAAACGGAGCTAGCTAACAGAATGATTGTGAATGAGGGCATTCAACTTAACGAATTAAACTGCTCCACTTAAGCAGCAGTTTACAAACCATTTATATGGAAATTCTAAAACCAACATTTCCAGGAAAACACCAGCCTAAAAACAATAGCAGTAACAGGGCATCTATAACATGGAAGAAATGTTTTTTTCAAACTCCTCTGCTGTGTGTTCATTCACCTAAGAGACTTCAATATATGCACAGATTCAGCGAGTTACAAACACGTTTCTTCCAGGAGCTGCGTATGCATATATCAGAGTGTACTGGGGTACAAGATGTAAAGAGAAATATCTGATTATACTTAGAAACCCGTTTCTTTCAGGAGCTGTGTTTGGATATTCCGGAGTGAATGAGAGTATATGCTGTAAAGAGAAATAACTGCTTCTAAAACCAAAAGGCAGCTATCTAACTGAATGGTTGTCAATGCGTGCACTCAACTTCCAGAGATAAACCCGTGTGTGGATTCAGCAGTCTGCAAACACTTTCTCTGCAGAGTCCCAAAACAGGCGTTTTCAGCCCATTACCGGCATGTGGAAGAAACAGCAGTAAGCACAGGGAAATATCTGCTTCTAAATCCAAAACGCAGCTATCTAACAGAACGGTTGTCAATGTGTGCACTCAACTTCCAGAGTTAAACCCGTGTGTGGATTCAGCAGTCTGCAAACATCTTCTCTGCAGAGTCCCAAACCAGGCGTTTTCAGCCCATTACCGGCATATGGAAGAAACAGCAGTAAGCCCAGGGAAATATCTGCTTCTAAATCCAAAACGCAGCTATCTAACAGAACGGTTGTCAATGTGTGCACTCAACTTCCAGAGTTAAACCCGTGTGTGGATTCAGCAGTCTGCAAACACTTTCTCTGCAGAGTCCCAAAACAGGCGTTTTCAGCCCATTACCGGCATATGGAAGAAACAGCAGTAAGCCCAGGGAAATATCTGCTTCTAAATCCAAAACGCAGCTATCTAACAGAACGGTTGTCAATGTGTGCACTCAACTTCCAGAGTTAAACCCGTGTGTGGATTCAGCAGTCTGCAAACACTTTCTCTGCAGAGTCCCAAAACAGGCGTTTTCAGCCCATTACCGGCATATGGAAGAAACAGCAGTAAGCACAGGGAAATATCTGCTTCTAAATCCAAAACGCAGCTATCTAACAGAACGGTTGTCAATGTGTGCACTCAACTTCCAGAGTTAAACCCGTGTGTGGATTCAGCAGTCTGCAAACACTTTCTCTGCAGAGTCCCAAAACAGGCGTTTTCAGCCCATTACCGGCATATGGAAGAAACTGCAGTAAGCACAGGGAAATATCTGCTTCTAAATCCAAAACGCAGCTATCTAACAGAACGGTTGTCAATGTGTGCACTCAACTTCCAGAGTTAAACCCGTGTGTGGATTCAGCAGTCTGCAAACATCTTCTCTGCAGAGTCCCAAACCAGGCGTTTTCAGCCCTTTACCGGCATATGGAAGAAACAGCAGTAAGCCCAGGGAAATATCTGCTTCTAAATCCAAAACGCAGCTATCTAACAGAACGGTTGTCAATGTGTGCACTCAACTTCCAGAGTTAAACCCGTGTGTGGATTCAGCAGTCTGCAAACACTTTCTCTGCAGAGTCCCAAACCAGGCGTTTTCAGCCCATTACCGGCATATGGAAGAAACAGCAGTAAGCACAGGGAAATATCTGCTTCTAAATCCAAAACGCAGCTATCTAACAGAACGGTTGTCAATGTGTGCACTCAACTTCCAGAGTTAAACCCGTGTGTGGATTCAGCAGTCTGCAAACACTTTCTCTGCAGAGTCCCAAAACAGGCGTTTTCAGCCCATTACCGGCATATGGAAGAAACAGCAGTAAGCACAGGGAAATATCTGCTTCTAAATCCAAAACGCAGTTATCTAACAGAACGGTTGTCAATGTGTGCACTCAACTTCCAGAGTTAAACCCGTGTGTGGATTCAGCAGTCTGCAAACACTTTCTCTGCAGAGTCCCAAAACAGGCGTTTTCAGCCCATTACCGGCATATGGAAGAAACTGCAGTAAGCACAGGGAAATATCTGCTTCTAAATCCAAAACGCAGCTATCTAACAGAACGGTTGTCAATGTGTGCACTCAACTTCCAGAGTTAAACCCGTGTGTGGATTCAGCAATCTGCAAACATCTTCTCTGCAGAGTCCCAAACCAGGCGTTTTCAGCCCATTACCGGCATATGGAAGAAACAGCAGTAAGCACAGGGAAATATCTGCTTCTAAATCCAAAACGCAGCTATCTAACAGAACGGTTGTCAATGTGTGCACTCAACTTCCAGAGTTAAACCCGTGTGTGGATTCAGCAGTCTGCAAACACTTTCTCTGCAGAGTCCCAAAACAGGCGTTTTCAGCCCATTACCGGCATATGGAAGAAACAGCAGTAAGCACAGGGAAATATCTGCTTCTAAATCCAAAACGCAGCTATCTAACAGAACGGTTGTCAATGTGTGCATTCAACTTCCAGAGTTAAACCCGTGTGTGGATTCAGCAGTCTGCAAACACGTTCTCTGCAGAGTCCCAAAACAGGCGTTTTCAGCCCATTACCGGCATATGGAAGAAACAGCAGTAAGCACAGGGAAATATCTGCTTCTAAATCCAAAACACAGCTATCTAACAGAACGGTTGTCAATGTGTGCACTCAACTTCCAGAGTTAAACCCGTGTGTGGATTCAGCAGTCTGCAAACACTTTCTCTGCAGAGTCCCAAAACAGGCGTTTTCAGCCCATTACGGGCATATGGAAGAAACTGCAGTAAGCACAGGGAAATATCTGCTTCTAAATCCAAAACGCAGCTATCTAACAGTACGGTTGTCAATGTGTGCACTCAACTTCCAGAGTTAAACCCGTGTGTGGATTCAGCAGTCTGCAAACACTTTCTCTGCAGAGTCCCAAACCAGGCGTTTTCAGCCCATTACCGGCATATGGAAGAAACAGCAGTAAGCACAGGGAAATATCTGCTTCTAAATCCAAAACGCAGCTATCTAACAGAACGGTTGTCAATGTGTGCACTCAACTTCCAGAGTTAAACCCGTGTGTGGATTCAGCAGTCTGCAAACACTTTGTCTGCAGAGTCCCAAAGCAGGCGTTTTCAGCCCTTTACCGGCATATGGAAGAAAAAGCAGTAAGCCCAGGGAAATATCTGCTTCTAAATCCAAAACGCAGCTATCTAACAGAACGGTTGTCAATGTGTGCACTCAACTTCCAGAGTTAAACCCGTGTGTGGATTCAGCAGTCTGCAAACACTTTCTCTGCAGAGTCCCAAAACAGGCGTTTTCAGCCCATTACCGGCATATGGAAGAAACAGCAGTAAGCACAGGGAAATATCTGCTTCTAAATCCAAAACGCAGCTATCTAACAGAACGGTTGTCAATGTGTGCACTCAACTTCCAGAGTTAAACCCGTGTGTGGATTCAGCAGTCTGCAAACACTTTCTCTGCAGAGTCCCAAAACAGGCGTTTTCAGCCCATTACCGGCATATGGAAGAAACAGCAGTAAGCACAGGGAAATATCTGCCTCTAAATCCAAAACGCAGCTATCTAACAGAACGGTTGTCAATGTGTGCACTCAACTTCCAGAGTTAAACCCGTGTGTGGATTCAGCAGTCTGCAAACACTTTCTCTGCAGAGTCCCAAAACAGGCGTTTTCAGCCCATTACCGGCATATGGAAGAAACTGCAGTAAGCACAGGGAAATATCTGCTTCTAAATCCAAAACGCAGCTATCTAACAGAACGGTTGTCAATGTGTGCACTCAACTTCCAGAGTTAAACCCGTGTGTGGATTCAGCAGTCTGCAAACACTTTCTCTGCAGAGTGCCAAAACAGGCGTTTTCAGCCCATTACCGGCATATGGAAGAAACAGCAGTAAGCACAGGGAAATATCTGCTTCTAAATCCAAAACGCAGCTATCTAACAGAACGGTTGTCAATGTGTGCACTCAACTTCCAGAGTTAAACCCGTGTGTGGATTCAGCAGTCTGCAAACACTTTCTCTGCAGAGTCCCAAAACAGGCGTCTTCAGCCCATTACCGGCATATGGAAGAAACAGCAGTAAGCACAGGGAAATATCTGCTTCTAAATCCAAAACGCAGCTATCTAACAGAACGGTTGTCAATGTGTGCACTCAACTTCCAGAGTTAAACCCGTGTGTGGATTCAGCAGTCTGCAAACACTTCCTCTGCAGAGTCCCAAAACAGGCGTTTTCAGCCCATTACCGGCATATGGAAGAAACAGCAGTAAGCACAGGGAAATATCTGCTTCTAAATCCAAAACGCAGCTATCTAACAGAACGGTTGTCAATGTGTGCACTCAACTTCCAGAGTTAAACCCGTGTGTGGATTCAGCAGTCTGCAAACACTTTGTCTGCAGAGTCCCAAAGCAGGCGTTTTCAGCCCATTACCGGCATATGGAAGAAACAGCAGTAAGCCCAGGGAAATATCTGCTTCTAAATCCAAAACGCAGCTATCTAACAGAACGGTTGTCAATGTGTGCACTCAACTTCCAGAGTTAAACCAGTGTGTGGATTCAGCAGTCTGCAAACACTTTCTCTGCAGAGTCCTAAAACAGGCGTTTTCAGCCCATTACCGGCATATGGAAGAAACAGCAGTAAGCCCAGGGAAATATCTGCTTCTAAATCCAAAACGCAGCTATCTAACAGAACGGTTGTCAATGTGTGCACTCAACTTCCAGAGTTAAACCCGTGTGTGGATTCAGCAGTCTGCAAACACTTTCTCTGCAGAGTCCCAAAACAGGCGTTTTCAGCCCATTACCGGCATATGGAAGAAACAGCAGTAAGCACAGGGAAATATCTGCTTCTAAATCCAAAACGCAGCTATCTAACAGAACGGTTGTCAATGTGTGCACTCAACTTCCAGAGTTAAAACCGTGTGTGGATTCAGCAGTCTGCAAACATCTTCTCTGCAGAGTCCCAAACCAGGCGTTTTCAGCCCATTACGGGCATATGGAAGAAACTGCAGTAAGCACAGGGAAATATCTGCTTCTAAATCCAAAACGCAGCTATCTAACAGAACGGTTGTCAATGTGTGCACTCAACTTCCAGAGTTAAACCCGTGTGTGGATTCAGCAGTCTGCAAACATCTTCTCTGCAGAGTCCCAAACCAGGCGTTTTCAGCCCATTACCGGCATATGGAAGAAACAGCAGTAAGCACAGGGAAATATCTGCTTCTAAATCCAAAACGCAGCTATCTAACAGAACGGTTGTCAATGTGTGCACTCAACTTCCAGAGTTAAACCCGTGTGTGGATTCAGCAGTCTGCAAACACTTTCTCTGCAGAGTCCCAAAGCAGGCGTTTTCAGCCCATTACCGGCATATGGAAGAAACAGCAGTAAGCACAGGGAAATATCTGCTTCTAAATCCAAAACGCAGCTATCTAACAGAACGGTTGTCAATGTGTGCACTCAACTTCCAGAGTTAAACCCGTGTGTGGATTCAGCAGTCTGCAAACACTTTCTGTGCAGAGTCTCAAAACAGGCCTTTCCGGCCCAGTACCGGCATATATAAGAAAGAGCATTAAGACTGCGTCTAAAACTCAGAAGAAACGTTTCTTTCAAACTGCTCGGCCTTGTGTTCTTTGGCCTAAGGGTGTTGAAACTATGTTTAGATTCAGCGAGATAGAAACACGTTTATTCTCGGAGCTGTCTTTGGATATTCCAGATTGAATGGGAGTATATGCTGTAAAGAGAAATATCTGTTTCTAAAACCAAAATGGATCTATCTAGCAGAGTGGTTGTGAATGTGTGCCTTCTGCTTAAAGAGGTAAACTGCTCTTCTCATGCAGCACTTTAGAAACCCTTTCTATGCAAATTCTCATACAGACCTTTCCAGCGAAACACCAGCCTGTAGGAAATAGCAGTAAGACTGCATCTTTAACATGGAAGAAACTGTTTTCAAACTGCTCTGCTGTGTGTTCATTCATATAAGAGACTTGAATATATGTTCAGTTTCAGCTAGTTAGCAACACGTTTCTTCCAGGAGCTGTGTTTGCCTATTCCAGAGTATACTGGAGTATAAGATGTAAAGACAAATGTCTCGTTCCAAAAGAAAAACGGATGATCTAATGGAATGGTTGTCAATGTGTGCATTCAACTTACTGAGCTAAACTGCTGTTTGTATGCAGCAGTTTAGAAAACATTTCTGTGTAGATTCTCAAACAGACATTTCCAGCAAAATACCGGCCTATAAGAAATAGCAGTAAGACTGCGTCTAAAACTCAGAGGGAACGTTTCTTTCAAACTGCTCTGCAGTGTGTTCGTTCACCAAAGGTCGTTGAATCTAAGTTTGGATTCAGCGAGTTTGAAACACGTTTATTCTAGGAGCTGCATTTCGATATTCCAGAGTGTATGGGAGTAAATGCTGTAAAGAGAAATATCTGTTTCTAAAACCAAAACGGAGCTATCTAACAGAATGGTTGTGAATGTGTGCATTCAACTTAAAGGGTTAATCTGCTCTTCTTAGGCAGCAGTTTAGAAACCCTTTATATGCAAATTCTAAAATCAACATTTGCAGCAAAACACCAGCCTAAAAGAAGTAGCAGTAAGACTGCATCTATAACATAGAAGAAACGTTTTCTTCAAAATGCTCTGCTCTGTGTTCATTCACCTAAGAGTCTTGAGTATATGTTCAGATTCAGCGAGTAAGAAACACGTTTCTTCCAGGAGCTGCATTTGCATATTCCAGAGTGTACTGGAGTATAAGGTTTAAAGTGAAATATCTGGTTCTAAAACAAACACGGAGCCATCTAACAGAATGGTTGTCACTGTGTGCATTCAGCTTATTGAGATAAACTGTTGTTTCTATGCAGCAGTTTAGAAAAGATTTTTGTGCAGATTCTAACACAGACATTCCCAGCAAAATACTGGCCTCTAAGAAATAGCAATAAGACTGCGTCTAAAACTCAAATAAAACGTTTCTTTCAAACTGCTGTGCTGTGTGTTCGTTCACCTAAGGGAGTTGAATCTATGTTTAGATTCAGCGACTTAGAAACACGTCTATTCTGGGAGCTGCGTTTGGCTATTCCAGAATGAATGGGAGTATATGCTGTAACTAGAAACACAGGCTTCTAAAACCAAAACGGAGCTAGCTAACAGAATGATTGTGAATGAGGGCATTCAACTTAACGAATTAAACTGCTCCACTTAAGCAGCAGTTTACAAACCATTTATATGGAAATTCTAAAACCAACATTTCCAGGAAAACACCAGCCTAAAAACAATAGCAGTAACAGGGCATCTATAACATGGAAGAAATGTTTTTTTCAAACTCCTCTGCTGTGTGTTCATTCACCTAAGAGACTTCAATATATGCACAGATTCAGCGAGTTACAAACACGTTTCTTCCAGGAGCTGCGTATGCATATATCAGAGTGTACTGGGGTACAAGATGTAAAGAGAAATATCTGATTATACTTAGAAACCCGTTTCTTTCAGGAGCTGTGTTTGGATATTCCGGAGTGAATGAGAGTATATGCTGTAAAGAGAAATAACTGCTTCTAAAACCAAAAGGCAGCTATCTAACTGAATGGTTGTCAATGCGTGCACTCAACTTCCAGAGATAAACCCGTGTGTGGATTCAGCAGTCTGCAAACACTTTCTCTGCAGAGTCCCAAAACAGGCGTTTTCAGCCCATTACCGGCATGTGGAAGAAACAGCAGTAAGCACAGGGAAATATCTGCTTCTAAATCCAAAACGCAGCTATCTAACAGAACGGTTGTCAATGTGTGCACTCAACTTCCAGAGTTAAACCCGTGTGTGGATTCAGCAGTCTGCAAACATCTTCTCTGCAGAGTCCCAAACCAGGCGTTTTCAGCCCATTACCGGCATATGGAAGAAACAGCAGTAAGCACAGGGAAATATCTGCTTCTAAATCCAAAACGCAGCTATCTAACAGAACGGTTGTCAATGTGTGCACTCAACTTCCAGAGTTAAACCCGTGTGTGGATTCAGCAGTCTGCAAACATTTCCTCTGCAGAGTCCCAAAACAGGCGTTTTCAGCCCATTACCGGCATATGGAAGAAACAGCAGTCAGCACAGGGAAATATCTGCTTCTAAATCCAAAACGCAGCTATCTAACAGAACGGTTGTCAATGTGTGCACTCAACTTCCAGAGTTAAACCCGTGTGTGGATTCAGCAGTCTGCAAACACTTTCTCTGCAGAGTCCCAAATCAGGCGTTTTCAGCCCATTACCGGCATATGGAAGAAACAGCAGTAAGCCCAGGGAAATATCTGCTTCTAAATCCAAAACGCAGCTATCTAACAGAACGGTTGTCAATGTGTGCACTCAACTTCCAGAGTTAAACCCGTGTGTGGATTCAGCAGTCTGCAAACACTTTCTCTGCAGAGTCCCAAAACAGGCGTTTTCAGCCCATTACCGGCATATGGAAGAAACAGCAGTAAGCCCAGGGAAATATCTGCTTCTAAATCCAAAACGCAGCTATCTAACAGAACGGTTGTCAATGTGTGCACTCAACTTCCAGAGTTAAACCCGTGTGTGGATTCAGCAGTCTGCAAACACTTTCTCTGCAGAGTCCCAAAACAGGCGTTTTCAGCCCATTACCGGCATATGGAAGAAACAGCAGTAAGCACAGGGAAATATCTGCTTCTAAATCCAAAACGCAGCTATCTAACAGAATGGTTGTCAATGTGTGCACTCAGCTTCCAGAGTTAAACCCGTGTGTGGATTCAGCAGTCTGCAAACACTTTCTCTGCAGAGTCCCAAAACAGGCGTTTTCAGCCCATTACCGGCAGATGGAAGAAACTGCAGTAAGCACAGGGAAATATCTGCTTCTAAATCCAAAACGCAGCTATCTAACAGAACGGTTGTCAATGTGTGCACTCAACTTCCAGAGTTAAACCCGTGTGTGGATTCAGCAGTCTGCAAACATCTTCTCTGCAGAGTCCCAAACCAGGCGTTTTCAGCCCATTACCGGTATATGGAAGAAACAGCAGTAAGCACAGGGAAATATCTGCTTCTAAATCCAAAACGCAGCTATCTAACAGAACGGTTGTCAATGTGTGCACTCAACTTCCAGAGTTAAACCCGTGTGTGGATTCAGCAGTCTGCAAACACTTTCTCTGCAGAGTCCCAAAACAGGCGTTTTCAGCCCATTACCGGCATATGGAGGAAACAGCAGTAAGCCCAGGGAAATATCTCCTTCTAAATCCAAAACGCAGCTATCTAACAGAACGGTTGTCAATGTGTGCACTCAACTTCCAGAGTTAAACCCGTGTGTGGATTCAGCAGTCTGCAAACACTTTCTCTGCAGAGTCCCAAAGCAGGCGTTTTCAGCCCATTACCGGCATATGGAAGAAACAGCAGTAAGCACAGGGAAATATCTGCTTCTAAATCCAAAACGCAGCTATCTAACAGAACGGTTGTCAATGTGTGCACTCAACTTCCAGAGTTAAACCCGTGTGTGGATTCAGCAGTCTGCAAACACTTTCTGTGCAGAGTCTCAAAACAGGCCTTTCCGGCCCAGTACCGGCATATATAAGAAAGAGCATTAAGACTGCGTCTAAAACTCAGAAGAAACGTTTCTTTCAAACTGCTCGGCCTTGTGTTCTTTGGCCTAAGGGAGTTGAAACTATGTTTAGATTCAGCGAGATAGAAACACGTTTATTCTCGGAGCTGTCTTTGGATATTCCAGATTGAATGGGAGTATATGCTGTAAAGAGAAATATCTGTTTCTAAAACCAAAATGGATCTATCTAGCAGAGTGGTTGTGAATGTGTGCCTTCTGCTTAAAGAGGTAAACTGCTCTTCTCATGCAGCACTTTAGAAACCCTTTCTATGCAAATTCTCATACAGACCTTTCCAGCGAAACACCAGCCTGTAGGAAATAGCAGTAAGACTGCATCTTTAACATGGAAGAAACTGTTTTCAAACTGCTCTGCTGTGTGTTCATTCATATAAGAGACTTGAATATATGTTCAGTTTCAGCTAGTTAGCAACACGTTTCTTCCAGGAGCTGTGTTTGCCTATTCCAGAGTATACTGGAGTATAAGATGTAAAGACAAATGTCTCGTTCCAAAAGAAAAACGGATGATCTAATGGAATGGTTGTCAATGTGTGCATTCAACTTACTGAGCTAAACTGCTGTTTGTATGCAGCAGTTTAGAAAACATTTCTGTGTAGATTCTCAAACAGACATTTCCAGCAAAATACCGGCCTATAAGAAATAGCAGTAAGACTGCGTCTAAAACTCAGAGGGAACGTTTCTTTCAAACTGCTCTGCAGTGTGTTCGTTCACCAAAGGTCGTTGACTCTAAGTTTGGATTCAGCGAGTTTGAAACACGTTTATTCTAGGAGCTGCATTTCGATATTCCAGAGTGTATGGGAGTAAATGCTGTAAAGAGAAATATCTGTTTCTAAAACCAAAACGGAGCTATCTAACAGAATGGTTGTGAATGTGTGCATTCAACTTAAAGGGTTAATCTGCTCTTCTTAGGCAGCAGTTTAGAAACCCTTTATATGCAAATTCTAAAATCAACATTTGCAGCAAAACACCAGCCTAAAACAAGTAGCAGTAAGACTGCATCTATAACATAGAAGAAACGTTTTCTTCAAAATGCTCTGCTCTGTGTTCATTCACCTAAGAGTCTTGAGTATATGTTCAGATTCAGCGAGTAAGAAACACGTTTCTTCCAGGAGCTGCATTTGCATATTCCAGAGTGTACTGGAGTATAAGGTTTAAAGTGAAATATCTGGTTCTAAAACAAACACGGAGCCATCTAACAGAATGGTTGTCACTGTGTGCATTCAGCTTATTGAGATAAACTGTTGTTTCTATGCAGCAGTTTAGAAAAGATTTTTGTGCAGATTCTAACACAGACATTCCCAGCAAAATACTGGCCTCTAAGAAATAGCAATAAGACTGCGTCTAAAACTCAAATAAAACGTTTCTTTCAAACTGCTGTGCTGTGTGTTCGTTCACCTAAGGGAGTTGAATCTATGTTTAGATTCAGCGACTTAGAAACACGTCTATTCTGGGAGCTGCGTTTGGCTATTCCAGAATGAATGGGAGTATATGCTGTAACTAGAAACACAGGCTTCTAAAACCAAAACGGAGCTAGCTAACAGAATGATTGTGAATGAGGGCATTCAACTTAACGAATTAAACTGCTCCACTTAAGCAGCAGTTTACAAACCATTTATATGGAAATTCTAAAACCAACATTTCCAGGAAAACACCAGCCTAAAAACAATAGCAGTAACAGGGCATCTATAACATGGAAGAAATGTTTTTTTCAAACTCCTCTGCTGTGTGTTCATTCACCTAAGAGACTTCAATATATGCACAGATTCAGCGAGTTACAAACACGTTTCCTCCAGGAGCTGCGTATGCATATATCAGAGTGTACTGGGGTACAAGATGTAAAGAGAAATATCTGATTATACTTAGAAACCCGTTTCTTTCAGGAGCTGTGTTTGGATATTCCGGAGTGAATGAGAGTATATGCTGTAAAGAGAAATAACTGCTTCTAAAACCAAAAGGCAGCTATCTAACTGAATGGTTGTCAATGCGTGCACTCAACTTCCAGAGATAAACCCGTGTGTGGATTCAGCAGTCTGCAAACACTTTCTCTGCAGAGTCCCAAAACAGGCGTTTTCAGCCCATTACCGGCATGTGGAAGAAACAGCAGTAAGCACAGGGAAATATCTGCTTCTAAATCCAAAACGCAGCTATCTAACAGAACGGTTGTCAATGTGTGCACTCAACTTCCAGAGTTAAACCCGTGTGTGGATTCAGCAGTCTGCAAACATCTTCTCTGCAGAGTCCCAAAACAGGCGTTTTCAGCCCATTACCGGCATATGGAAGAAACAGCAGTAAGCACAGGGAAATATCTGCTTCTAAATCCAAAACGCAGCTATCTAACAGAACGGTTGTCAATGTGTGCACTCAACTTCCAGAGTTAAACCCGTGTGTGGATTCAGCAGTCTGCAAACACTTTCTCTGCAGAGTCCCAAAACAGGCGTTTTCAGCCCATTACCGGCATATGGAAGAAACAGCAGTAAGCCCAGGGAAATATCTGCTTCTAAATCCAAAACGCAGCTATCTAACAGAACGGTTGTCAATGTGTGCACTCAACTTCCAGAGTTAAACCCGTGTGTGGATTCAGCAGTCTGCAAACACTTTCTCTGCAGAGTCCCAAAACAGGCGTTTTCAGCCCATTACCGGCATATGGAAGAAACAGCAGTAAGCACAGGGAAATATCTGCTTCTAAATCCAAAACGCAGCTATCTAACAGAACGGTTGTCAATGTGTGCACTCAACTTCCAGAGTTAAACCCGTGTGTGGATTCAGCAGTCTGCAAACACTTTCTCTGCAGAGTCCCAAAACAGGCGTTTTCAGCCCATTACCGGCATATGGAAGAAACTGCAGTAAGCACAGGGAAATATCTGCTTCTAAATCCAAAACGCAGCTATCTAACAGAACGGTTGTCAATGTGTGCACTCAACTTCCAGAGTTAAACCCGTGTGTGGATTCAGCAGTCTGCAAACATCTTCTCTGCAGAGTCCCAAACCAGGCGTTTTCAGCCCTTTACCGGCATATGGAAGAAACAGCAGTAAGCCCAGGGAAGTATCTGCTTCTAAATCCAAAACGCAGCTATCTAACAGAACGGTTGTCAATGTGTGCACTCAACTTCCAGAGTTAAACCCGTGTGTGGATTCAGCAGTCTGCAAACATCTTCTCTGCAGAGTCCCAAACCAGGCGTTTTCAGCCCATTACCGGCATATGGAAGAAACAGCAGTAAGCACAGGGAAATATCTGCTTCTAAATCCAAAACGCAGCTATCTAACAGAACGGTTGTCAATGTGTGCACTCAACTTCCAGAGTTAAACCCGTGTGTGGATTCAGCAGTCTGCAAACATTTCCTCTGCAGAGTCCCAAAACAGGCGTTTTCAGCCCATTACCGGCATATGGAAGAAACAGCAGTCAGCACAGGGAAATATCTGCTTCTAAATCCAAAACGCAGCTATCTAACAGAACGGTTGTCAATGTGTGCACTCAACTTCCAGAGTTAAACCCGTGTGTGGATTCAGCAGTCTGCAAACACTTTCTCTGCAGAGTCCCAAATCAGGCGTTTTCAGCCCATTACCGGCATATGGAAGAAACAGCAGTAAGCCCAGGGAAATATCTGCTTCTAAATCCAAAACGCAGCTATCTAACAGAACGGTTGTCAATGTGTGCACTCAACTTCCAGAGTTAAACCCGTGTGTGGATTCAGCAGTCTGCAAACACTTTCTCTGCAGAGTCCCAAAACAGGCGTTTTCAGCCCATTACCGGCATATGGAAGAAACAGCAGTAAGCCCAGGGAAATATCTGCTTCTAAATCCAAAACGCAGCTATCTAACAGAACGGTTGTCAATGTGTGCACTCAACTTCCAGAGTTAAACCCGTGTGTGGATTCAGCAGTCTGCAAACACTTTCTCTGCAGAGTCCCAAAACAGGCGTTTTCAGCCCATTACCGGCATATGGAAGAAACAGCAGTAAGCACAGGGAAATATCTGCTTCTAAATCCAAAACGCAGCTATCTAACAGAATGGTTGTCAATGTGTGCACTCAGCTTCCAGAGTTAAACCCGTGTGTGGATTCAGCAGTCTGCAAACACTTTCTCTGCAGAGTCCCAAAACAGGCGTTTTCAGCCCATTACCGGCAGATGGAAGAAACTGCAGTAAGCACAGGGAAATATCTGCTTCTAAATCCAAAACGCAGCTATCTAACAGAACGGTTGTCAATGTGTGCACTCAACTTCCAGAGTTAAACCCGTGTGTGGATTCAGCAGTCTGCAAACATCTTCTCTGCAGAGTCCCAAACCAGGCGTTTTCAGCCCATTACCGGTATATGGAAGAAACAGCAGTAAGCACAGGGAAATATCTGCTTCTAAATCCAAAACGCAGCTATCTAACAGAACGGTTGTCAATGTGTGCACTCAACTTCCAGAGTTAAACCCGTGTGTGGATTCAGCAGTCTGCAAACACTTTCTCTGCAGAGTCCCAAAACAGGCGTTTTCAGCCCATTACCGGCATATGGAGGAAACAGCAGTAAGCCCAGGGAAATATCTCCTTCTAAATCCAAAACGCAGCTATCTAACAGAACGGTTGTCAATGTGTGCACTCAACTTCCAGAGTTAAACCCGTGTGTGGATTCAGCAGTCTGCAAACACTTTCTCTGCAGAGTCCCAAAGCAGGCGTTTTCAGCCCATTACCGGCATATGGAAGAAACAGCAGTAAGCACAGGGAAATATCTGCTTCTAAATCCAAAACGCAGCTATCTAACAGAACGGTTGTCAATGTGTGCACTCAACTTCCAGAGTTAAACCCGTGTGTGGATTCAGCAGTCTGCAAACACTTTCTGTGCAGAGTCTCAAAACAGGCCTTTCCGGCCCAGTACCGGCATATATAAGAAAGAGCATTAAGACTGCGTCTAAAACTCAGAAGAAACGTTTCTTTCAAACTGCTCGGCCTTGTGTTCTTTGGCCTAAGGGAGTTGAAACTATGTTTAGATTCAGCGAGATAGAAACACGTTTATTCTCGGAGCTGTCTTTGGATATTCCAGATTGAATGGGAGTATATGCTGTAAAGAGAAATATCTGTTTCTAAAACCAAAATGGATCTATCTAGCAGAGTGGTTGTGAATGTGTGCCTTCTGCTTAAAGAGGTAAACTGCTCTTCTCATGCAGCACTTTAGAAACCCTTTCTATGCAAATTCTCATACAGACCTTTCCAGCGAAACACCAGCCTGTAGGAAATAGCAGTAAGACTGCATCTTTAACATGGAAGAAACTGTTTTCAAACTGCTCTGCTGTGTGTTCATTCATATAAGAGACTTGAATATATGTTCAGTTTCAGCTAGTTAGCAACACGTTTCTTCCAGGAGCTGTGTTTGCCTATTCCAGAGTATACTGGAGTATAAGATGTAAAGACAAATGTCTCGTTCCAAAAGAAAAACGGATGATCTAATGGAATGGTTGTCAATGTGTGCATTCAACTTACTGAGCTAAACTGCTGTTTGTATGCAGCAGTTTAGAAAACATTTCTGTGTAGATTCTCAAACAGACATTTCCAGCAAAATACCGGCCTATAAGAAATAGCAGTAAGACTGCGTCTAAAACTCAGAGGGAACGTTTCTTTCAAACTGCTCTGCAGTGTGTTCGTTCACCAAAGGTCGTTGACTCTAAGTTTGGATTCAGCGAGTTTGAAACACGTTTATTCTAGGAGCTGCATTTCGATATTCCAGAGTGTATGGGAGTAAATGCTGTAAAGAGAAATATCTGTTTCTAAAACCAAAACGGAGCTATCTAACAGAATGGTTGTGAATGTGTGCATTCAACTTAAAGGGTTAATCTGCTCTTCTTAGGCAGCAGTTTAGAAACCCTTTATATGCAAATTCTAAAATCAACATTTGCAGCAAAACACCAGCCTAAAACAAGTAGCAGTAAGACTGCATCTATAACATAGAAGAAACGTTTTCTTCAAAATGCTCTGCTCTGTGTTCATTCACCTAAGAGTCTTGAGTATATGTTCAGATTCAGCGAGTAAGAAACACGTTTCTTCCAGGAGCTGCATTTGCATATTCCAGAGTGTACTGGAGTATAAGGTTTAAAGTGAAATATCTGGTTCTAAAACAAACACGGAGCCATCTAACAGAATGGTTGTCACTGTGTGCATTCAGCTTATTGAGATAAACTGTTGTTTCTATGCAGCAGTTTAGAAAAGATTTTTGTGCAGATTCTAACACAGACATTCCCAGCAAAATACTGGCCTCTAAGAAATAGCAATAAGACTGCGTCTAAAACTCAAATAAAACGTTTCTTTCAAACTGCTGTGCTGTGTGTTCGTTCACCTAAGGGAGTTGAATCTATGTTTAGATTCAGCGACTTAGAAACACGTCTATTCTGGGAGCTGCGTTTGGCTATTCCAGAATGAATGGGAGTATATGCTGTAACTAGAAACACAGGCTTCTAAAACCAAAACGGAGCTAGCTAACAGAATGATTGTGAATGAGGGCATTCAACTTAACGAATTAAACTGCTCCACTTAAGCAGCAGTTTACAAACCATTTATATGGAAATTCTAAAACCAACATTTCCAGGAAAACACCAGCCTAAAAACAATAGCAGTAACAGGGCATCTATAACATGGAAGAAATGTTTTTTTCAAACTCCTCTGCTGTGTGTTCATTCACCTAAGAGACTTCAATATATGCACAGATTCAGCGAGTTACAAACACGTTTCCTCCAGGAGCTGCGTATGCATATATCAGAGTGTACTGGGGTACAAGATGTAAAGAGAAATATCTGATTATACTTAGAAACCCGTTTCTTTCAGGAGCTGTGTTTGGATATTCCGGAGTGAATGAGAGTATATGCTGTAAAGAGAAATAACTGCTTCTAAAACCAAAAGGCAGCTATCTAACTGAATGGTTGTCAATGCGTGCACTCAACTTCCAGAGATAAACCCGTGTGTGGATTCAGCAGTCTGCAAACACTTTCTCTGCAGAGTCCCAAAACAGGCGTTTTCAGCCCATTACCGGCATGTGGAAGAAACAGCAGTAAGCACAGGGAAATATCTGCTTCTAAATCCAAAACGCAGCTATCTAACAGAACGGTTGTCAATGTGTGCACTCAACTTCCAGAGTTAAACCCGTGTGTGGATTCAGCAGTCTGCAAACATCTTCTCTGCAGAGTCCCAAAACAGGCGTTTTCAGCCCATTACCGGCATATGGAAGAAACAGCAGTAAGCACAGGGAAATATCTGCTTCTAAATCCAAAACGCAGCTATCTAACAGAACGGTTGTCAATGTGTGCACTCAACTTCCAGAGTTAAACCCGTGTGTGGATTCAGCAGTCTGCAAACACTTTCTCTGCAGAGTCCCAAAACAGGCGTTTTCAGCCCATTACCGGCATATGGAAGAAACAGCAGTAAGCCCAGGGAAATATCTGCTTCTAAATCCAAAACGCAGCTATCTAACAGAACGGTTGTCAATGTGTGCACTCAACTTCCAGAGTTAAACCCGTGTGTGGATTCAGCAGTCTGCAAACACTTTCTCTGCAGAGTCCCAAAACAGGCGTTTTCAGCCCATTACCGGCATATGGAAGAAACAGCAGTAAGCACAGGGAAATATCTGCTTCTAAATCCAAAACGCAGCTATCTAACAGAACGGTTGTCAATGTGTGCACTCAACTTCCAGAGTTAAACCCGTGTGTGGATTCAGCAGTCTGCAAACACTTTCTCTGCAGAGTCCCAAAACAGGCGTTTTCAGCCCATTACCGGCATATGGAAGAAACTGCAGTAAGCACAGGGAAATATCTGCTTCTAAATCCAAAACGCAGCTATCTAACAGAACGGTTGTCAATGTGTGCACTCAACTTCCAGAGTTAAACCCGTGTGTGGATTCAGCAGTCTGCAAACATCTTCTCTGCAGAGTCCCAAACCAGGCGTTTTCAGCCCTTTACCGGCATATGGAAGAAACAGCAGTAAGCCCAGGGAAGTATCTGCTTCTAAATCCAAAACGCAGCTATCTAACAGAACGGTTGTCAATGTGTGCACTCAACTTCCAGAGTTAAACCCGTGTGTGGATTCAGCAGTCTGCAAACACTTTCTCTGCAGAGTCCCAAACCAGGCGTTTTCAGCCCATTACCGGCATATGGAAGAAACAGCAGTAAGCACAGGGAAATATCTGCTTCTAAATCCAAAACGCAGCTATCTAACAGAACGGTTGTCAATGTGTGCACTCAACTTCCAGAGTTAAACCCGTGTGTGGATTCAGCAGTCTGCAAACACTTTCTCTGCAGAGTCCCAAAACAGGCGTTTTCAGCCCATTACCGGCATATGGAAGAAACAGCAGTAAGCACAGGGAAATATCTGCTTCTAAATCCAAAACGCAGTTATCTAACAGAACGGTTGTCAATGTGTGCACTCAACTTCCAGAGTTAAACCCGTGTGTGGATTCAGCAGTCTGCAAACACTTTCTCTGCAGAGTCCCAAAACAGGCGTTTTCAGCCCATTACCGGCATATGGAAGAAACTGCAGTAAGCACAGGGAAATATCTGCTTCTAAATCGAAAACGCAGCTATCTAACAGAATGGTTGTCAATGTGTGCACTCAACTTCCAGAGTTAAACCCGTGTGTGGATTCAGCAGTCTGCAAACACTTTCTCTGCAGAGTCCCAAAACAGGCGTTTTCAGCCCATTACCGGCATTTGGAAGAAACAGCAGTAAGCACAGGGAAATATCTGCTTCTAAATCCAAAACGCAGCTATCTAACAGAACGGTTGTCAATGTGTGCACTCAACTTCCAGAGTTAAACCCGTGTGTGCATTCAGCAGTCTGCAAACATCTTCTCTGCAGAGTCCCAAACCAGGCGTTTTCAGCCCATTACCGGCATATGGAAGAAACAGCAGTA
Organism: Aotus nancymaae; assembly: GCF_030222135.1. Taxonomy (NCBI): domain Eukaryota; kingdom Metazoa; phylum Chordata; class Mammalia; order Primates; family Aotidae; genus Aotus; species Aotus nancymaae. Next base: position 47,728 of record NW_026989062.1, read on the forward strand.
AGCACAGGGAAATATCTGCTTCTAAATCCAAAACGCAGCTATCTAACAGAACGGTTGTCAATGTGTCCACTCAACTTCCAGAGTTAAACCCGTGTGTGGATTCAGCAGTCTGCAAACATCTTCTCTGCAGAGTCCCAAACCAGGCGTTTTCAGCCCATTACCGGCATATGGAAGAAACAGCAGTAAGCACAGGGAAATATCTGCTTCTAAATCCAAAACGCAGCTATCTAACAGAACGGTTGTCAATGTGTGCACTCAACTTCCAGAGTTAAACCCGTGTGTGGATTCAGCAGTCTGCAAACACTTTCTCTGCAGAGTCCCAAAACAGGCGTTTTCAGCCCATTACCGGCATATGGAAGAAACAGCAGTAAGCCCAGGGAAATATCTGCTTCTAAATCCAAAACGCAGCTATCTAACAGAACGGTTGTCAATGTGTGCACTCAACTTCCAGAGTTAAACCCGTGTGTGGATTCAGCAGTCTGCAAACACTTTCTCTGCAGAGTCCCAAAGCAGGCGTTTTCAGCCCATTACCGGCATATGGAAGAAACAGCAGTAAGCACAGGGAAATATCTGCTTCTAAATCCAAAACGCAGCTATCTAACAGAACGGTTGTCAATGTGTGCACTCAACTTCCAGAGTTAAACCCGTGTGTGGATTCAGCAGTCTGCAAACACTTTCTGTGCAGAGTCTCAAAACAGGCCTTTCCGGCCCAGTACCGGCATATATAAGAAAGAGCATTAAGACTGCGTCTAAAACTCAGAAGAAACGTTTCTTTCAAACTGCTCGGCCTTGTGTTCTTTGGCCTAAGGGTGTTGAAACTATGTTTAGATTCAGCGAGATAGAAACACGTTTATTCTCGGAGCTGTCTTTGGATATTCCAGATTGAATGGGAGTATATGCTGTAAAGAGAAATATCTGTTTCTAAAACCAAAATGGATCTATCTAGCAGAGTGGTTGTGAATGTGTGCCTTCTGCTTAAAGAGGTAAACTGCTCTTCTCATGCAGCACTTTAGAAACCCTTTCTATGCAAATTCTCATACAGACCTTTCCAGCGAAACACCAGCCTGTAGGAAATAGCAGTAAGACTGCATCTTTAACATGGAAGAAACTGTTTTCAAACTGCTCTGCTGTGTGTTCATTCATATAAGAGACTTGAATATATGTTCAGTTTCAGCTAGTTAGCAACACGTTTCTTCCAGGAGCTGTGTTTGCCTATTCCAGAGTATACTGGAGTATAAGATGTAAAGACAAATGTCTCGTTCCAAAAGAAAAACGGATGATCTAATGGAATGGTTGTCAATGTGTGCATTCAACTTACTGAGCTAAACTGCTGTTTGTATGCAGCAGTTTAGAAAACATTTCTGTGTAGATTCTCAAACAGACATTTCCAGCAAAATACCGGCCTATAAGAAATAGCAGTAAGACTGCGTCTAAAACTCAGAGGGAACGTTTCTTTCAAACTGCTCTGCAGTGTGTTCGTTCACCAAAGGTCGTTGACTCTAAGTTTGGATTCAGCGAGTTTGAAACACGTTTATTCTAGGAGCTGCATTTCGATATTCCAGAGTGTATGGGAGTAAATGCTGTAAAGAGAAATATCTGTTTCTAAAACCAAAACGGAGCTATCTAACAGAATGGTTGTGAATGTGTGCATTCAACTTAAAGGGTTAATCTGCTCTTCTTAGGCAGCAGTTTAGAAACCCTTTATATGCAAATTCTAAAATCAACATTTGCAGCAAAACACCAGCCTAAAAGAAGTAGCAGTAAGACTGCATCTATAACATAGAAGAAACGTTTTCTTCAAAATGCTCTGCTCTGTGTTCATTCACCTAAGAGTCTTGAGTATATGTTCAGATTCAGCGAGTAAGAAACACGTTTCTTCCAGGAGCTGCATTTGCATATTCCAGAGTGTACTGGAGTATAAGGTTTAAAGTGAAATATCTGGTTCTAAAACAAACACGGAGCCATCTAACAGAATGGTTGTCACTGTGTGCATTCAGCTTATTGAGATAAACTGTTGTTTCTATGCAGCAGTTTAGAAAAGATTTTTGTGCAGATTCTAACACAGACATTCCCAGCAAAATACTGGCCTCTAAGAAATAGCAATAAGACTGCGTCTAAAACTCAAATAAAACGTTTCTTTCAAACTGCTGTGCTGTGTGTTCGTTCACCTAAGGGAGTTGAATCTATGTTTAGATTCAGCGACTTAGAAACACGTCTATTCTGGGAGCTGCGTTTGGCTATTCCAGAATGAATGGGAGTATATGCTGTAACTAGAAACACAGGCTTCTAAAACCAAAACGGAGCTAGCTAACAGAATGATTGTGAATGAGGGCATTCAACTTAACGAATTAAACTGCTCCACTTAAGCAGCAGTTTACAAACCATTTATATGGAAATTCTAAAACCAACATTTCCAGGAAAACACCAGCCTAAAAACAATAGCAGTAACAGGGCATCTATAACATGGAAGAAATGTTTTTTTCAAACTCCTCTGCTGTGTGTTCATTCACCTAAGAGACTTCAATATATGCACAGATTCAGCGAGTTACAAACACGTTTCTTCCAGGAGCTGCGTATGCATATATCAGAGTGTACTGGGGTACAAGATGTAAAGAGAAATATCTGATTATACTTAGAAACCCGTTTCTTTCAGGAGCTGTGTTTGGATATTCCGGAGTGAATGAGAGTATATGCTGTAAAGAGAAATAACTGCTTCTAAAACCAAAAGGCAGCTATCTAACTGAATGGTTGTCAATGCGTGCACTCAACTTCCAGAGATAAACCCGTGTGTGGATTCAGCAGTCTGCAAACACTTTCTCTGCAGAGTCCCAAACCAGGCGTTTTCAGCCCATTACCGGCATGTGGAAGAAACAGCAGTAAGCACAGGGAAATATCTGCTTCTAAATCCAAAACGCAGCTATCTAACAGAACGGTTGTCAATGTGTGCACTCAACTTCCAGAGTTAAACCCGTGTGTGGATTCAGCAGTCTGCAAACACTTTCTCTGCAGAGTCCCAAAACAGGCGTTTTCAGCCCATTACCGGCATATGGAAGAAACAGCAGTAAGCACAGGGAAATATCTGCTTCTAAATCCAAAACGCAGCTATCTAACAGAACGGTTGTCAATGTGTGCACTCAACTTCCAGAGTTAAACCCGTGTGTGGATTCAGCAGTCTGCAAACACTTTCTCTGCAGAGTCCCAAAACAGGCGTTTTCAGCCCATTACCGGCATATGGAAGAAACAGCAGTAAGCACAGGGAAATATCTGCCTCTAAATCCAAAACGCAGCTATCTAACAGAACGGTTGTCAATGTGTGCACTCAACTTCCAGAGTTAAACCCGTGTGTGGATTCAGCAGTCTGCAAACACTTTCTCTGCAGAGTCCCAAAACAGGCGTTTTCAGCCCATTACCGGCATATGGAAGAAACTGCAGTAAGCACAGGGAAATATCTGCTTCTAAATCCAAAACGCAGCTATCTAACAGAACGGTTGTCAATGTGTGCACTCAACTTCCAGAGTTAAACCCGTGTGTGGATTCAGCAGTCTGCAAACACTTTCTCTGCAGAGTGCCAAAACAGGCGTTTTCAGCCCATTACCGGCATATGGAAGAAACAGCAGTAAGCACAGGGAAATATCTGCTTCTAAATCCAAAACGCAGCTATCTAACAGAACGGTTGTCAATGTGTGCACTCAACTTCCAGAGTTAAACCCGTGTGTGGATTCAGCAGTCTGCAAACACTTTCTCTGCAGAGTCCCAAAACAGGCGTCTTCAGCCCATTACCGGCATATGGAAGAAACAGCAGTAAGCACAGGGAAATATCTGCTTCTAAATCCAAAACGCAGCTATCTAACAGAACGGTTGTCAATGTGTGCACTCAACTTCCAGAGTTAAACCCGTGTGTGGATTCAGCAGTCTGCAAACACTTCCTCTGCAGAGTCCCAAAACAGGCGTTTTCAGCCCATTACCGGCATATGGAAGAAACAGCAGTAAGCACAGGGAAATATCTGCTTCTAAATCCAAAACGCAGCTATCTAACAGAACGGTTGTCAATGTGTGCACTCAACTTCCAGAGTTAAACCCGTGTGTGGATTCAGCAGTCTGCAAACACTTTGTCTGCAGAGTCCCAAAGCAGGCGTTTTCAGCCCATTACCGGCATATGGAAGAAACAGCAGTAAGCCCAGGGAAATATCTGCTTCTAAATCCAAAACGCAGCTATCTAACAGAACGGTTGTCAATGTGTGCACTCAACTTCCAGAGTTAAACCAGTGTGTGGATTCAGCAGTCTGCAAACACTTTCTCTGCAGAGTCCCAAAACAGGCGTTTTCAGCCCATTACCGGCATATGGAAGAAACAGCAGTAAGCCCAGGGAAATATCTGCTTCTAAATCCAAAACGCAGCTATCTAACAGAACGGTTGTCAATGTGTGCACTCAACTTCCAGAGTTAAACCCGTGTGTGGATTCAGCAGTCTGCAAACACTTTCTCTGCAGAGTCCCAAAACAGGCGTTTTCAGCCCATTACCGGCATATGGAAGAAACAGCAGTAAGCACAGGGAAATATCTGCTTCTAAATCCAAAACGCAGCTATCTAACAGAACGGTTGTCAATGTGTGCACTCAACTTCCAGAGTTAAAACCGTGTGTGGATTCAGCAGTCTGCAAACATCTTCTCTGCAGAGTCCCAAACCAGGCGTTTTCAGCCCATTACGGGCATATGGAAGAAACTGCAGTAAGCACAGGGAAATATCTGCTTCTAAATCCAAAACGCAGCTATCTAACAGAACGGTTGTCAATGTGTGCACTCAACTTCCAGAGTTAAACCCGTGTGTGGATTCAGCAGTCTGCAAACATCTTCTCTGCAGAGTCCCAAACCAGGCGTTTTCAGCCCATTACCGGCATATGGAAGAAACAGCAGTAAGCACAGGGAAATATCTGCTTCTAAATCCAAAACGCAGCTATCTAACAGAACGGTTGTCAATGTGTGCACTCAACTTCCAGAGTTAAACCCGTGTGTGGATTCAGCAGTCTGCAAACACTTTCTCTGCAGAGTCCCAAAGCAGGCGTTTTCAGCCCATTACCGGCATATGGAAGAAACAGCAGTAAGCACAGGGAAATATCTGCTTCTAAATCCAAAACGCAGCTATCTAACAGAACGGTTGTCAATGTGTGCACTCAACTTCCAGAGTTAAACCCGTGTGTGGATTCAGCAGTCTGCAAACACTTTCTGTGCAGAGTCTCAAAACAGGCCTTTCCGGCCCAGTACCGGCATATATAAGAAAGAGCATTAAGACTGCGTCTAAAACTCAGAAGAAACGTTTCTTTCAAACTGCTCGGCCTTGTGTTCTTTGGCCTAAGGGTGTTGAAACTATGTTTAGATTCAGCGAGATAGAAACACGTTTATTCTCGGAGCTGTCTTTGGATATTCCAGATTGAATGGGAGTATATGCTGTAAAGAGAAATATCTGTTTCTAAAACCAAAATGGATCTATCTAGCAGAGTGGTTGTGAATGTGTGCCTTCTGCTTAAAGAGGTAAACTGCTCTTCTCATGCAGCACTTTAGAAACCCTTTCTATGCAAATTCTCATACAGACCTTTCCAGCGAAACACCAGCCTGTAGGAAATAGCAGTAAGACTGCATCTTTAACATGGAAGAAACTGTTTTCAAACTGCTCTGCTGTGTGTTCATTCATATAAGAGACTTGAATATATGTTCAGTTTCAGCTAGTTAGCAACACGTTTCTTCCAGGAGCTGTGTTTGCCTATTCCAGAGTATACTGGAGTATAAGATGTAAAGACAAATGTCTCGTTCCAAAAGAAAAACGGATGATCTAATGGAATGGTTGTCAATGTGTGCATTCAACTTACTGAGCTAAACTGCTGTTTGTATGCAGCAGTTTAGAAAACATTTCTGTGTAGATTCTCAAACAGACATTTCCAGCAAAATACCGGCCTATAAGAAATAGCAGTAAGACTGCGTCTAAAACTCAGAGGGAACGTTTCTTTCAAACTGCTCTGCAGTGTGTTCGTTCACCAAAGGTCGTTGAATCTAAGTTTGGATTCAGCGAGTTTGAAACACGTTTATTCTAGGAGCTGCATTTCGATATTCCAGAGTGTATGGGAGTAAATGCTGTAAAGAGAAATATCTGTTTCTAAAACCAAAACGGAGCTATCTAACAGAATGGTTGTGAATGTGTGCATTCAACTTAAAGGGTTAATCTGCTCTTCTTAGGCAGCAGTTTAGAAACCCTTTATATGCAAATTCTAAAATCAACATTTGCAGCAAAACACCAGCCTAAAAGAAGTAGCAGTAAGACTGCATCTATAACATAGAAGAAACGTTTTCTTCAAAATGCTCTGCTCTGTGTTCATTCACCTAAGAGTCTTGAGTATATGTTCAGATTCAGCGAGTAAGAAACACGTTTCTTCCAGGAGCTGCATTTGCATATTCCAGAGTGTACTGGAGTATAAGGTTTAAAGTGAAATATCTGGTTCTAAAACAAACACGGAGCCATCTAACAGAATGGTTGTCACTGTGTGCATTCAGCTTATTGAGATAAACTGTTGTTTCTATGCAGCAGTTTAGAAAAGATTTTTGTGCAGATTCTAACACAGACATTCCCAGCAAAATACTGGCCTCTAAGAAATAGCAATAAGACTGCGTCTAAAACTCAAATAAAACGTTTCTTTCAAACTGCTGTGCTGTGTGTTCGTTCACCTAAGGGAGTTGAATCTATGTTTAGATTCAGCGACTTAGAAACACGTCTATTCTGGGAGCTGCGTTTGGCTATTCCAGAATGAATGGGAGTATATGCTGTAACTAGAAACACAGGCTTCTAAAACCAAAACGGAGCTAGCTAACAGAATGATTGTGAATGAGGGCATTCAACTTAACGAATTAAACTGCTCCACTTAAGCAGCAGTTTACAAACCATTTATATGGAAATTCTAAAACCAACATTTCCAGGAAAACACCAGCCTAAAAACAATAGCAGTAACAGGGCATCTATAACATGGAAGAAATGTTTTTTTCAAACTCCTCTGCTGTGTGTTCATTCACCTAAGAGACTTCAATATATGCACAGATTCAGCGAGTTACAAACACGTTTCTTCCAGGAGCTGCGTATGCATATATCAGAGTGTACTGGGGTACAAGATGTAAAGAGAAATATCTGATTATACTTAGAAACCCGTTTCTTTCAGGAGCTGTGTTTGGATATTCCGGAGTGAATGAGAGTATATGCTGTAAAGAGAAATAACTGCTTCTAAAACCAAAAGGCAGCTATCTAACTGAATGGTTGTCAATGCGTGCACTCAACTTCCAGAGATAAACCCGTGTGTGGATTCAGCAGTCTGCAAACACTTTCTCTGCAGAGTCCCAAAACAGGCGTTTTCAGCCCATTACCGGCATGTGGAAGAAACAGCAGTAAGCACAGGGAAATATCTGCTTCTAAATCCAAAACGCAGCTATCTAACAGAACGGTTGTCAATGTGTGCACTCAACTTCCAGAGTTAAACCCGTGTGTGGATTCAGCAGTCTGCAAACATCTTCTCTGCAGAGTCCCAAACCAGGCGTTTTCAGCCCATTACCGGCATATGGAAGAAACAGCAGTAAGCACAGGGAAATATCTGCTTCTAAATCCAAAACGCAGCTATCTAACAGAACGGTTGTCAATGTGTGCACTCAACTTCCAGAGTTAAACCCGTGTGTGGATTCAGCAGTCTGCAAACATTTCCTCTGCAGAGTCCCAAAACAGGCGTTTTCAGCCCATTACCGGCATATGGAAGAAACAGCAGTCAGCACAGGGAAATATCTGCTTCTAAATCCAAAACGCAGCTATCTAACAGAACGGTTGTCAATGTGTGCACTCAACTTCCAGAGTTAAACCCGTGTGTGGATTCAGCAGTCTGCAAACACTTTCTCTGCAGAGTCCCAAATCAGGCGTTTTCAGCCCATTACCGGCATATGGAAGAAACAGCAGTAAGCCCAGGGAAATATCTGCTTCTAAATCCAAAACGCAGCTATCTAACAGAACGGTTGTCAATGTGTGCACTCAACTTCCAGAGTTAAACCCGTGTGTGGATTCAGCAGTCTGCAAACACTTTCTCTGCAGAGTCCCAAAACAGGCGTTTTCAGCCCATTACCGGCATATGGAAGAAACAGCAGTAAGCCCAGGGAAATATCTGCTTCTAAATCCAAAACGCAGCTATCTAACAGAACGGTTGTCAATGTGTGCACTCAACTTCCAGAGTTAAACCCGTGTGTGGATTCAGCAGTCTGCAAACACTTTCTCTGCAGAGTCCCAAAACAGGCGTTTTCAGCCCATTACCGGCATATGGAAGAAACAGCAGTAAGCACAGGGAAATATCTGCTTCTAAATCCAAAACGCAGCTATCTAACAGAATGGTTGTCAATGTGTGCACTCAGCTTCCAGAGTTAAACCCGTGTGTGGATTCAGCAGTCTGCAAACACTTTCTCTGCAGAGTCCCAAAACAGGCGTTTTCAGCCCATTACCGGCAGATGGAAGAAACTGCAGTAAGCACAGGGAAATATCTGCTTCTAAATCCAAAACGCAGCTATCTAACAGAACGGTTGTCAATGTGTGCACTCAACTTCCAGAGTTAAACCCGTGTGTGGATTCAGCAGTCTGCAAACATCTTCTCTGCAGAGTCCCAAACCAGGCGTTTTCAGCCCATTACCGGTATATGGAAGAAACAGCAGTAAGCACAGGGAAATATCTGCTTCTAAATCCAAAACGCAGCTATCTAACAGAACGGTTGTCAATGTGTGCACTCAACTTCCAGAGTTAAACCCGTGTGTGGATTCAGCAGTCTGCAAACACTTTCTCTGCAGAGTCCCAAAACAGGCGTTTTCAGCCCATTACCGGCATATGGAGGAAACAGCAGTAAGCCCAGGGAAATATCTCCTTCTAAATCCAAAACGCAGCTATCTAACAGAACGGTTGTCAATGTGTGCACTCAACTTCCAGAGTTAAACCCGTGTGTGGATTCAGCAGTCTGCAAACACTTTCTCTGCAGAGTCCCAAAGCAGGCGTTTTCAGCCCATTACCGGCATATGGAAGAAACAGCAGTAAGCACAGGGAAATATCTGCTTCTAAATCCAAAACGCAGCTATCTAACAGAACGGTTGTCAATGTGTGCACTCAACTTCCAGAGTTAAACCCGTGTGTGGATTCAGCAGTCTGCAAACACTTTCTGTGCAGAGTCTCAAAACAGGCCTTTCCGGCCCAGTACCGGCATATATAAGAAAGAGCATTAAGACTGCGTCTAAAACTCAGAAGAAACGTTTCTTTCAAACTGCTCGGCCTTGTGTTCTTTGGCCTAAGGGAGTTGAAACTATGTTTAGATTCAGCGAGATAGAAACACGTTTATTCTCGGAGCTGTCTTTGGATATTCCAGATTGAATGGGAGTATATGCTGTAAAGAGAAATATCTGTTTCTAAAACCAAAATGGATCTATCTAGCAGAGTGGTTGTGAATGTGTGCCTTCTGCTTAAAGAGGTAAACTGCTCTTCTCATGCAGCACTTTAGAAACCCTTTCTATGCAAATTCTCATACAGACCTTTCCAGCGAAACACCAGCCTGTAGGAAATAGCAGTAAGACTGCATCTTTAACATGGAAGAAACTGTTTTCAAACTGCTCTGCTGTGTGTTCATTCATATAAGAGACTTGAATATATGTTCAGTTTCAGCTAGTTAGCAACACGTTTCTTCCAGGAGCTGTGTTTGCCTATTCCAGAGTATACTGGAGTATAAGATGTAAAGACAAATGTCTCGTTCCAAAAGAAAAACGGATGATCTAATGGAATGGTTGTCAATGTGTGCATTCAACTTACTGAGCTAAACTGCTGTTTGTATGCAGCAGTTTAGAAAACATTTCTGTGTAGATTCTCAAACAGACATTTCCAGCAAAATACCGGCCTATAAGAAATAGCAGTAAGACTGCGTCTAAAACTCAGAGGGAACGTTTCTTTCAAACTGCTCTGCAGTGTGTTCGTTCACCAAAGGTCGTTGACTCTAAGTTTGGATTCAGCGAGTTTGAAACACGTTTATTCTAGGAGCTGCATTTCGATATTCCAGAGTGTATGGGAGTAAATGCTGTAAAGAGAAATATCTGTTTCTAAAACCAAAACGGAGCTATCTAACAGAATGGTTGTGAATGTGTGCATTCAACTTAAAGGGTTAATCTGCTCTTCTTAGGCAGCAGTTTAGAAACCCTTTATATGCAAATTCTAAAATCAACATTTGCAGCAAAACACCAGCCTAAAACAAGTAGCAGTAAGACTGCATCTATAACATAGAAGAAACGTTTTCTTCAAAATGCTCTGCTCTGTGTTCATTCACCTAAGAGTCTTGAGTATATGTTCAGATTCAGCGAGTAAGAAACACGTTTCTTCCAGGAGCTGCATTTGCATATTCCAGAGTGTACTGGAGTATAAGGTTTAAAGTGAAATATCTGGTTCTAAAACAAACACGGAGCCATCTAACAGAATGGTTGTCACTGTGTGCATTCAGCTTATTGAGATAAACTGTTGTTTCTATGCAGCAGTTTAGAAAAGATTTTTGTGCAGATTCTAACACAGACATTCCCAGCAAAATACTGGCCTCTAAGAAATAGCAATAAGACTGCGTCTAAAACTCAAATAAAACGTTTCTTTCAAACTGCTGTGCTGTGTGTTCGTTCACCTAAGGGAGTTGAATCTATGTTTAGATTCAGCGACTTAGAAACACGTCTATTCTGGGAGCTGCGTTTGGCTATTCCAGAATGAATGGGAGTATATGCTGTAACTAGAAACACAGGCTTCTAAAACCAAAACGGAGCTAGCTAACAGAATGATTGTGAATGAGGGCATTCAACTTAACGAATTAAACTGCTCCACTTAAGCAGCAGTTTACAAACCATTTATATGGAAATTCTAAAACCAACATTTCCAGGAAAACACCAGCCTAAAAACAATAGCAGTAACAGGGCATCTATAACATGGAAGAAATGTTTTTTTCAAACTCCTCTGCTGTGTGTTCATTCACCTAAGAGACTTCAATATATGCACAGATTCAGCGAGTTACAAACACGTTTCCTCCAGGAGCTGCGTATGCATATATCAGAGTGTACTGGGGTACAAGATGTAAAGAGAAATATCTGATTATACTTAGAAACCCGTTTCTTTCAGGAGCTGTGTTTGGATATTCCGGAGTGAATGAGAGTATATGCTGTAAAGAGAAATAACTGCTTCTAAAACCAAAAGGCAGCTATCTAACTGAATGGTTGTCAATGCGTGCACTCAACTTCCAGAGATAAACCCGTGTGTGGATTCAGCAGTCTGCAAACACTTTCTCTGCAGAGTCCCAAAACAGGCGTTTTCAGCCCATTACCGGCATGTGGAAGAAACAGCAGTAAGCACAGGGAAATATCTGCTTCTAAATCCAAAACGCAGCTATCTAACAGAACGGTTGTCAATGTGTGCACTCAACTTCCAGAGTTAAACCCGTGTGTGGATTCAGCAGTCTGCAAACATCTTCTCTGCAGAGTCCCAAAACAGGCGTTTTCAGCCCATTACCGGCATATGGAAGAAACAGCAGTAAGCACAGGGAAATATCTGCTTCTAAATCCAAAACGCAGCTATCTAACAGAACGGTTGTCAATGTGTGCACTCAACTTCCAGAGTTAAACCCGTGTGTGGATTCAGCAGTCTGCAAACACTTTCTCTGCAGAGTCCCAAAACAGGCGTTTTCAGCCCATTACCGGCATATGGAAGAAACAGCAGTAAGCCCAGGGAAATATCTGCTTCTAAATCCAAAACGCAGCTATCTAACAGAACGGTTGTCAATGTGTGCACTCAACTTCCAGAGTTAAACCCGTGTGTGGATTCAGCAGTCTGCAAACACTTTCTCTGCAGAGTCCCAAAACAGGCGTTTTCAGCCCATTACCGGCATATGGAAGAAACAGCAGTAAGCACAGGGAAATATCTGCTTCTAAATCCAAAACGCAGCTATCTAACAGAACGGTTGTCAATGTGTGCACTCAACTTCCAGAGTTAAACCCGTGTGTGGATTCAGCAGTCTGCAAACACTTTCTCTGCAGAGTCCCAAAACAGGCGTTTTCAGCCCATTACCGGCATATGGAAGAAACTGCAGTAAGCACAGGGAAATATCTGCTTCTAAATCCAAAACGCAGCTATCTAACAGAACGGTTGTCAATGTGTGCACTCAACTTCCAGAGTTAAACCCGTGTGTGGATTCAGCAGTCTGCAAACATCTTCTCTGCAGAGTCCCAAACCAGGCGTTTTCAGCCCTTTACCGGCATATGGAAGAAACAGCAGTAAGCCCAGGGAAGTATCTGCTTCTAAATCCAAAACGCAGCTATCTAACAGAACGGTTGTCAATGTGTGCACTCAACTTCCAGAGTTAAACCCGTGTGTGGATTCAGCAGTCTGCAAACACTTTCTCTGCAGAGTCCCAAACCAGGCGTTTTCAGCCCATTACCGGCATATGGAAGAAACAGCAGTAAGCACAGGGAAATATCTGCTTCTAAATCCAAAACGCAGCTATCTAACAGAACGGTTGTCAATGTGTGCACTCAACTTCCAGAGTTAAACCCGTGTGTGGATTCAGCAGTCTGCAAACACTTTCTCTGCAGAGTCCCAAAACAGGCGTTTTCAGCCCATTACCGGCATATGGAAGAAACAGCAGTAAGCACAGGGAAATATCTGCTTCTAAATCCAAAACGCAGTTATCTAACAGAACGGTTGTCAATGTGTGCACTCAACTTCCAGAGTTAAACCCGTGTGTGGATTCAGCAGTCTGCAAACACTTTCTCTGCAGAGTCCCAAAACAGGCGTTTTCAGCCCATTACCGGCATATGGAAGAAACTGCAGTAAGCACAGGGAAATATCTGCTTCTAAATCGAAAACGCAGCTATCTAACAGAATGGTTGTCAATGTGTGCACTCAACTTCCAGAGTTAAACCCGTGTGTGGATTCAGCAGTCTGCAAACACTTTCTCTGCAGAGTCCCAAAACAGGCGTTTTCAGCCCATTACCGGCATTTGGAAGAAACAGCAGTAAGCACAGGGAAATATCTGCTTCTAAATCCAAAACGCAGCTATCTAACAGAACGGTTGTCAATGTGTGCACTCAACTTCCAGAGTTAAACCCGTGTGTGCATTCAGCAGTCTGCAAACATCTTCTCTGCAGAGTCCCAAACCAGGCGTTTTCAGCCCATTACCGGCATATGGAAGAAACAGCAGTAAGCACAGGGAAATATCTGCTTCTAAATCCAAAACGCAGCTATCTAACAGAACGGTTGTCAATGTGTCCACTCAACTTCCAGAGTTAAACCCGTGTGTGGATTCAGCAGTCTGCAAACATCTTCTCTGCAGAGTCCCAAACCAGGCGTTTTCAGCCCATTACCGGCATATGGAAGAAACAGCAGTAAGCACAGGGAAATATCTGCTTCTAAATCCAAAACGCAGCTATCTAACAGAACGGTTGTCAATGTGTGCACTCAACTTCCAGAGTTAAACCCGTGTGTGGATTCAGCAGTCTGCAAACACTTTCTCTGCAGAGTCCCAAAACAGGCGTTTTCAGCCCATTACCGGCATATGGAAGAAACAGCAGTAAGCCCAGGGAAATATCTGCTTCTAAATCCAAAACGCAGCTATCTAACAGAACGGTTGTCAATGTGTGCACTCAACTTCCAGAGTTAAACCCGTGTGTGGATTCAGCAGTCTGCAAACACTTTCTCTGCAGAGTCCCAAAACAGGCGTTTTCAGCCCATTACCGGCATATGGAAGAAACAGCAGTAAGCACAGGGAAATATCTGCTTCTAAATCCAAAACGCAGCTATCTAACAGAACGGTTGTCAATGTGTGCACTCAACTTCCAGAGTTAAACCCGTGTGTGGATTCAGCAGTCTGCAAACATCTTCTCTGCAGAGTCCCAAACCAGGCGTTTTCAGCCCTTTACCGGCATATGGAAGAAACAGCAGTAAGCACAGGGAAATATCTGCTTCTAAATCCAAAACGCAGCTATCTAACAGAACGGTTGTCAATGTGTGCACTCAACTTCCAGAGTTAAACCCGTGTGTGGATTCAGCAGTCTGCAAACACTTTCTCTGCAGAGTCCCAAACCAGGCGTTTTCAGCCCATTACCGGCATATGGAAGAAACAGCAGTAAGCACAGGGAAATATCTGCTTCTAAATCCAAAACGCAGCTATCTAACAGAACGGTTGTCAATGTGTGCACTCAACTTCCAGAGTTAAACCCGTGTGTGGATTCAGCAGTCTGCAAACACTTTCTCTGCAGAGTCCCAAAACAGGCGTTTTCAGCCCATTACCGGCATATGGAAGAAACAGCAGTAAGCACAGGGAAATATCTGCTTCTAAATCCAAAACGCAGCTATCTAACAGAACGGTTGTCAATGTGTGCACTCAACTTCCAGAGTTAAACCCGTGTGTGGATTCAGCAGTCTGCAAACACTTTCTCTGCAGAGTCCCAAAACAGGCGTTTTCAGCCCATTACCGGCATATGGAAGAAACAGCAGTAAGCACAGGGAAATATCTGCTTCTAAATCCAAAACGCAGCTATCTAACAGAACGGTTGTCAATGTGTGCACTCAACTTCCAGAGTTAAACCCGTGTGTGGATTCAGCAGTCTGCAAACACTTTCTCTGCAGAGTCCCAAACCAGGCGTTTTCAGCCCATTACCGGCATATGGAAGAAACAGCAGTAAGCACAGGGAAATATCTGCTTCTAAATCCAAAACGCAGCTATCTAACAGAACGGTTGTCAATGTGTGCACTCAACTTCCAGAGTTAAACCCGTGTGTGGATTCAGCAGTCTGCAAACACTTTCTCTGCAGAGTCCCAAAACAGGCGTTTTCAGCCCATTACCGGCATATGGAAGAAACAGCAGTAAGCACAGGGAAATATCTGCTTCTAAATCCAAAACGCAGCTATCTAACAGAACGGTTGTCAATGTGTGCACTCAACTTCCAGAGTTAAACCCGTGTGTGGATTCAGCAGTCTGCAAACACTTTCTCTGCAGAGTCCCAAACCAGGCGTTTTCAGCCCATTACCGGCATATGGAAGAAACAGCAGTAAGCACAGGGAAATATCTGCTTCTAAATCCAAAACGCAGCTATCTAACAGAACGGTTGTCAATGTGTGCACTCAACTTCCAGAGTTAAACCCGTGTGTGGATTCAGCAGTCTGCAAACACTTTGTCTGCAGAGTCCCAAAGCAGGCGTTTTCAGCCCATTACCGGCATATGGAAGAAACAGCAGTAAGCACAGGGAAATATCTGCTTCTAAATCCAAAACGCAGCTATCTAACAGAACGGTTGTCAATGTGTGCACTCAACTTCCAGAGTTAAACCCGTGTGTGGATTCAGCAGTCTGCAAACACTTTCTCTGCAGAGTCCCAAAACAGGCGTTTTCAGCCCATTACCGGCATATGGAAGAAACAGCAGTAAGCACAGGGAAATATCTGCTTCTAAATCCAAAACGCAGCTATCTAACAGAACGGTTGTCAATGTGTGCACTCAACTTCCAGAGTTAAACCCGTGTGTGGATTCAGCAGTCTGCAAACACTTCCTCTGCAGAGTCCCAAAACAGGCGTTTTCAGCCCATTACCGGCATATGGAAGAAACAGCAGTAAGCACAGGGAAATATCTGCTTCTAAATCCAAAACGCAGCTATCTAACAGAACGGTTGTCAATGTGTGCACTCAACTTCCAGAGTTAAACCCGTGTGTGGATTCAGCAGTCTGCAAACACTTTGTCTGCAGAGTCCCAAAGCAGGCGTTTTCAGCCCATTACCGGCATATGGAAGAAACAGCAGTCAGCCCAGGGAAATATCTGCTTCTAAATCCAAAACGCAGCTATCTAACAGAACGGTTGTCAATGTGTGCACTCAACTTCCAGAGTTAAACCAGTGTGTGGATTCAGCAGTCTGCAAACACTTTCTCTGCAGAGTCCCAAAACAGGCGTTTTCAGCCCATTACCGGCATATGGAAGAAACAGCAGTAAGCCCAGGGAAATATCTGCTTCTAAATCCAAAACGCAGCTATCTAACAGAACGGTTGTCAATGTGTGCACTCAACTTCCAGAGTTAAACCCGTGTGTGGATTCAGCAGTCTGCAAACACTTTCTCTGCAGAGTCCCAAAACAGGCGTTTTCAGCCCATTACCGGCATATGGAAGAAACAGCAGTAAGCACAGGGAAATATCTGCTTCTAAATCCAAAACGCAGCTATCTAACAGAACGGTTGTCAATGTGTGCACTCAACTTCCAGAGTTAAAACCGTGTGTGGATTCAGCAGTCTGCAAACATCTTCTCTGCAGAGTCCCAAACCAGGCGTTTTCAGCCCATTACGGGCATATGGAAGAAACTGCAGTAAGCACAGGGAAATATCTGCTTCTAAATCCAAAACGCAGCTATCTAACAGAACGGTTGTCAATGTGTGCACTCAACTTCCAGAGTTAAACCCGTGTGTGGATTCAGCAGTCTGCAAACATCTTCTCTGCAGAGTCCCAAACCAGGCGTTTTCAGCCCATTACCGGCATATGGAAGAAACAGCAGTAAGCACAGGGAAATATCTGCTTCTAAATCCAAAACGCAGCTATCTAACAGAACGGTTGTCAATGTGTGCACTCAACTTCCAGAGTTAAACCCGTGTGTGGATTCAGCAGTCTGCAAACACTTTCTCTGCAGAGTCCCAAAGCAGGCGTTTTCAGCCCATTACCGGCATATGGAAGAAACAGCAGTAAGCACAGGGAAATATCTGCTTCTAAATCCAAAACGCAGCTATCTAACAGAACGGTTGTCAATGTGTGCACTCAACTTCCAGAGTTAAACCCGTGTGTGGATTCAGCAGTCTGCAAACACTTTCTGTGCAGAGTCTCAAAACAGGCCTTTCCGGCCCAGTACCGGCATATATAAGAAAGAGCATTAAGACTGCGTCTAAAACTCAGAAGAAACGTTTCTTTCAAACTGCTCGGCCTTGTGTTCTTTGGCCTAAGGGTGTTGAAACTATGTTTAGATTCAGCGAGATAGAAACACGTTTATTCTCGGAGCTGTCTTTGGATATTCCAGATTGAATGGGAGTATATGCTGTAAAGAGAAATATCTGTTTCTAAAACCAAAATGGATCTATCTAGCAGAGTGGTTGTGAATGTGTGCCTTCTGCTTAAAGAGGTAAACTGCTCTTCTCATGCAGCACTTTAGAAACCCTTTCTATGCAAATTCTCATACAGACCTTTCCAGCGAAACACCAGCCTGTAGGAAATAGCAGTAAGACTGCATCTTTAACATGGAAGAAACTGTTTTCAAACTGCTCTGCTGTGTGTTCATTCATATAAGAGACTTGAATATATGTTCAGTTTCAGCTAGTTAGCAACACGTTTCTTCCAGGAGCTGTGTTTGCCTATTCCAGAGTATACTGGAGTATAAGATGTAAAGACAAATGTCTCGTTCCAAAAGAAAAACGGATGATCTAATGGAATGGTTGTCAATGTGTGCATTCAACTTACTGAGCTAAACTGCTGTTTGTATGCAGCAGTTTAGAAAACATTTCTGTGTAGATTCTCAAACAGACATTTCCAGCAAAATACCGGCCTATAAGAAATAGCAGTAAGACTGCGTCTAAAACTCAGAGGGAACGTTTCTTTCAAACTGCTCTGCAGTGTGTTCGTTCACCAAAGGTCGTTGACTCTAAGTTTGGATTCAGCGAGTTTGAAACACGTTTATTCTAGGAGCTGCATTTCGATATTCCAGAGTGTATGGGAGTAAATGCTGTAAAGAGAAATATCTGTTTCTAAAACCAAAACGGAGCTATCTAACAGAATGGTTGTGAATGTGTGCATTCAACTTAAAGGGTTAATCTGCTCTTCTTAGGCAGCAGTTTAGAAACCCTTTATATGCAAATTCTAAAATCAACATTTGCAGCAAAACACCAGCCTAAAAGAAGTAGCAGTAAGACTGCATCTATAACATAGAAGAAACGTTTTCTTCAAAATGCTCTGCTCTGTGTTCATTCACCTAAGAGTCTTGAGTATATGTTCAGATTCAGCGAGTAAGAAACACGTTTCTTCCAGGAGCTGCATTTGCATATTCCAGAGTGTACTGGAGTATAAGGTTTAAAGTGAAATATCTGGTTCTAAAACAAACACGGAGCCATCTAACAGAATGGTTGTCACTGTGTGCATTCAGCTTATTGAGATAAACTGTTGTTTCTATGCAGCAGTTTAGAAAAGATTTTTGTGCAGATTCTAACACAGACATTCCCAGCAAAATACTGGCCTCTAAGAAATAGCAATAAGACTGCGTCTAAAACTCAAATAAAACGTTTCTTTCAAACTGCTGTGCTGTGTGTTCGTTCACCTAAGGGAGTTGAATCTATGTTTAGATTCAGCGACTTAGAAACACGTCTATTCTGGGAGCTGCGTTTGGCTATTCCAGAATGAATGGGAGTATATGCTGTAACTAGAAACACAGGCTTCTAAAACCAAAACGGAGCTAGCTAACAGAATGATTGTGAATGAGGGCATTCAACTTAACGAATTAAACTGCTCCACTTAAGCAGCAGTTTACAAACCATTTATATGGAAATTCTAAAACCAACATTTCCAGGAAAACACCAGCCTAAAAACAATAGCAGTAACAGGGCATCTATAACATGGAAGAAATGTTTTTTTCAAACTCCTCTGCTGTGTGTTCATTCACCTAAGAGACTTCAATATATGCACAGATTCAGCGAGTTACAAACACGTTTCTTCCAGGAGCTGCGTATGCATATATCAGAGTGTACTGGGGTACAAGATGTAAAGAGAAATATCTGATTATACTTAGAAACCCGTTTCTTTCAGGAGCTGTGTTTGGATATTCCGGAGTGAATGAGAGTATATGCTGTAAAGAGAAATAACTGCTTCTAAAACCAAAAGGCAGCTATCTAACTGAATGGTTGTCAATGCGTGCACTCAACTTCCAGAGATAAACCCGTGTGTGGATTCAGCAGTCTGCAAACACTTTCTCTGCAGAGTCCCAAACCAGGCGTTTTCAGCCCATTACCGGCATGTGGAAGAAACAGCAGTAAGCACAGGGAAATATCTGCTTCTAAATCCAAAACGCAGCTATCTAACAGAACGGTTGTCAATGTGTGCACTCAACTTCCAGAGTTAAACCCGTGTGTGGATTCAGCAGTCTGCAAACATCTTCTCTGCAGAGTCCCAAACCAGGCGTTTTCAGCCCATTACCGGCATATGGAAGAAACAGCAGTAAGCACAGGGAAATATCTGCTTCTAAATCCAAAACGCAGCTATCTAACAGAACGGTTGTCAATGTGTGCACTCAACTTCCAGAGTTAAACCCGTGTGTGGATTCAGCAGTCTGCAAACACTTTCTCTGCAGAGTCCCAAAACAGGCGTTTTCAGCCCATTACCGGCATATGGAAGAAACAGCAGTAAACACAGGGAAATATCTGCTTCTAAATCCAAAACGCAGCTATCTAACAGAACGGTTGTCAATGTGTGCACTCAACTTCCAGAGTTAAACCCGTGTGTGGATTCAGCAGTCTGCAAACACTTTCTCTGCAGAGTCCCAAAACAGGCGTTTTCAGCCCATTACCGGCATATGGAAGAAACAGCAGTAAGCACAGGGAAATATCTGCTTCTAAATCCAAAACGCAGCTATCTAACAGAACGGTTGTCAATGTGTGCACTCAACTTCCAGAGTTAAACCCGTGTGTGGATTCAGCAGTCTGCAAACACTTTCTCTGCAGAGTGCCAAAACAGGCGTTTTCAGCCCATTACCGGCATATGGAAGAAACAGCAGTAAGCACAGGGAAATATCTGCTTCTAAATCCAAAACGCAGCTATCTAACAGAACGGTTGTCAATGTGTGCACTCAACTTCCAGAGTTAAACCCGTGTGTGGATTCAGCAGTCTGCAAACACTTTCTCTGCAGAGTCCCAAAACAGGCGTCTTCAGCCCATTACCGGCATATGGAAGAAACAGCAGTAAGCACAGGGAAATATCTGCTTCTAAATCCAAAACGCAGCTATCTAACAGAACGGTTGTCAATGTGTGCACTCAACTTCCAGAGTTAAACCCGTGTGTGGATTCAGCAGTCTGCAAACACTTTCTCTGCAGAGTCCCAAACCAGGCGTTTTCAGCCCATTACCGGCATATGGAAGAAACAGCAGTAAGCACAGGGAAATATCTGCTTCTAAATCCAAAACGCAGCTATCTAACAGAACGGTTGTCAATGTGTGCACTCAACTTCCAGAGTTAAACCCGTGTGTGGATTCAGCAGTCTGCAAACACTTTGTCTGCAGAGTCCCAAAGCAGGCGTTTTCAGCCCATTACCGGCATATGGAAGAAACAGCAGTAAGCCCAGGGAAATATCTGCTTCTAAATCCAAAACGCAGCTATCTAACAGAACGGTTGTCAATGTGTGCACTCAACTTCCAGAGTTAAACCAGTGTGTGGATTCAGCAGTCTGCAAACACTTTCTCTGCAGAGTCCCAAAACAGGCGTTTTCAGCCCATTACCGGCATATGGAAGAAACAGCAGTAAGCCCAGGGAAATATCTGCTTCTAAATCCAAAACGCAGCTATCTAACAGAACGGTTGTCAATGTGTGCACTCAACTTCCAGAGTTAAACCCGTGTGTGGATTCAGCAGTCTGCAAACACTTTCTCTGCAGAGTCCCAAAACAGGCGTTTTCAGCCCATTACCGGCATATGGAAGAAACAGCAGTAAGCACAGGGAAATATCTGCTTCTAAATCCAAAACGCAGCTATCTAACAGAACGGTTGTCAATGTGTGCACTCAACTTCCAGAGTTAAAACCGTGTGTGGATTCAGCAGTCTGCAAACATCTTCTCTGCAGAGTCCCAAACCAGGCGTTTTCAGCCCATTACGGGCATATGGAAGAAACTGCAGTAAGCACAGGGAAATATCTGCTTCTAAATCCAAAACGCAGCTATCTAACAGAACGGTTGTCAATGTGTGCACTCAACTTCCAGAGTTAAACCCGTGTGTGGATTCAGCAGTCTGCAAACATCTTCTCTGCAGAGTCCCAAACCAGGCGTTTTCAGCCCATTACCGGCATATGGAAGAAACAGCAGTAAGCACAGGGAAATATCTGCTTCTAAATCCAAAACGCAGCTATCTAACAGAACGGTTGTCAATGTGTGCACTCAACTTCCAGAGTTAAACCCGTGTGTGGATTCAGCAGTCTGCAAACACTTTCTCTGCAGAGTCCCAAAGCAGGCGTTTTCAGCCC
This sequence comes from Aotus nancymaae, assembly GCF_030222135.1. Lineage (NCBI taxonomy): Eukaryota > Metazoa > Chordata > Mammalia > Primates > Aotidae > Aotus > Aotus nancymaae. Next base: position 69,020 of record NW_026989062.1, read on the forward strand.
ATTACCGGCATATGGAAGAAACAGCAGTAAGCACAGGGAAATATCTGCTTCTAAATCCAAAACGCAGCTATCTAACAGAACGGTTGTCAATGTGTGCACTCAACTTCCAGAGTTAAACCCGTGTGTGGATTCAGCAGTCTGCAAACACTTTCTGTGCAGAGTCTCAAAACAGGCCTTTCCGGCCCAGTACCGGCATATATAAGAAAGAGCATTAAGACTGCGTCTAAAACTCAGAAGAAACGTTTCTTTCAAATTGCTCGGCCTTGTGTTCTTTGGCCTAAGGGAGTTGAAACTATGTTTAGATTCAGCGAGATAGAAACACGTTTATTCTCGGAGCTGTCTTTGGATATTCCAGATTGAATGGGAGTATATGCTGTAAAGAGAAATATCTGTTTCTAAAACCAAAATGGATCTATCTAGCAGAGTGGTTGTGAATGTGTGCCTTCTGCTTAAAGAGGTAAACTGCTCTTCTCATGCAGCACTTTAGAAACCCTTTCTATGCAAATTCTCATACAGACCTTTCCAGCGAAACACCAGCCTGTAGGAAATAGCAGTAAGACTGCATCTTTAACATGGAAGAAACTGTTTTCAAACTGCTCTGCTGTGTGTTCATTCATATAAGAGACTTGAATATATGTTCAGTTTCAGCTAGTTAGCAACACGTTTCTTCCAGGAGCTGTGTTTGCCTATTCCAGAGTATACTGGAGTATAAGATGTAAAGACAAATGTCTCGTTCCAAAAGAAAAACGGATGATCTAATGGAATGGTTGTCAATGTGTGCATTCAACTTACTGAGCTAAACTGCTGTTTGTATGCAGCAGTTTAGAAAACATTTCTGTGTAGATTCTCAAACAGACATTTCCAGCAAAATACCGGCCTATAAGAAATAGCAGTAAGACTGCGTCTAAAACTCAGAGGGAACGTTTCTTTCAAACTGCTCTGCAGTGTGTTCGTTCACCAAAGGTCGTTGAATCTAAGTTTGGATTCAGCGAGTTTGAAACACGTTTATTCTAGGAGCTGCATTTCGATATTCCAGAGTGTATGGGAGTAAATGCTGTAAAGAGAAATATCTGTTTCTAAAACCAAAACGGAGCTATCTAACAGAATGGTTGTGAATGTGTGCATTCAACTTAAAGGGTTAATCTGCTCTTCTTAGGCAGCAGTTTAGAAACCCTTTATATGCAAATTCTAAAATCAACATTTGCAGCAAAACACCAGCCTAAAAGAAGTAGCAGTAAGACTGCATCTATAACATAGAAGAAACGTTTTCTTCAAAATGCTCTGCTCTGTGTTCATTCACCTAAGAGTCTTGAGTATATGTTCAGATTCAGCGAGTAAGAAACACGTTTCTTCCAGGAGCTGCATTTGCATATTCCAGAGTGTACTGGAGTATAAGGTTTAAAGTGAAATATCTGGTTCTAAAACAAACACGGAGCCATCTAACAGAATGGTTGTCACTGTGTGCATTCAGCTTATTGAGATAAACTGTTGTTTCTATGCAGCAGTTTAGAAAAGATTTTTGTGCAGATTCTAACACAGACATTCCCAGCAAAATACTGGCCTCTAAGAAATAGCAATAAGACTGCGTCTAAAACTCAAATAAAACGTTTCTTTCAAACTGCTGTGCTGTGTGTTCGTTCACCTAAGGGAGTTGAATCTATGTTTAGATTCAGCGACTTAGAAACACGTCTATTCTGGGAGCTGCGTTTGGCTATTCCAGAATGAATGGGAGTATATGCTGTAACTAGAAACACAGGCTTCTAAAACCAAAACGGAGCTAGCTAACAGAATGATTGTGAATGAGGGCATTCAACTTAACGAATTAAACTGCTCCACTTAAGCAGCAGTTTACAAACCATTTATATGGAAATTCTAAAACCAACATTTCCAGGAAAACACCAGCCTAAAAACAATAGCAGTAACAGGGCATCTATAACATGGAAGAAATGTTTTTTTCAAACTCCTCTGCTGTGTGTTCATTCACCTAAGAGACTTCAATATATGCACAGATTCAGCGAGTTACAAACACGTTTCTTCCAGGAGCTGCGTATGCATATATCAGAGTGTACTGGGGTACAAGATGTAAAGAGAAATATCTGATTATACTTAGAAACCCGTTTCTTTCAGGAGCTGTGTTTGGATATTCCGGAGTGAATGAGAGTATATGCTGTAAAGAGAAATAACTGCTTCTAAAACCAAAAGGCAGCTATCTAACTGAATGGTTGTCAATGCGTGCACTCAACTTCCAGAGATAAACCCGTGTGTGGATTCAGCAGTCTGCAAACACTTTCTCTGCAGAGTCCCAAAACAGGCGTTTTCAGCCCATTACCGGCATGTGGAAGAAACAGCAGTAAGCACAGGGAAATATCTGCTTCTAAATCCAAAACGCAGCTATCTAACAGAACGGTTGTCAATGTGTGCACTCAACTTCCAGAGTTAAACCCGTGTGTGGATTCAGCAGTCTGCAAACATCTTCTCTGCAGAGTCCCAAACCAGGCGTTTTCAGCCCATTACCGGCATATGGAAGAAACAGCAGTAAGCCCAGGGAAATATCTGCTTCTAAATCCAAAACGCAGCTATCTAACAGAACGGTTGTCAATGTGTGCACTCAACTTCCAGAGTTAAACCCGTGTGTGGATTCAGCAGTCTGCAAACACTTTCTCTGCAGAGTCCCAAAACAGGCGTTTTCAGCCCATTACCGGCATATGGAAGAAACAGCAGTAAGCCCAGGGAAATATCTGCTTCTAAATCCAAAACGCAGCTATCTAACAGAACGGTTGTCAATGTGTGCACTCAACTTCCAGAGTTAAACCCGTGTGTGGATTCAGCAGTCTGCAAACACTTTCTCTGCAGAGTCCCAAAACAGGCGTTTTCAGCCCATTACCGGCATATGGAAGAAACAGCAGTAAGCACAGGGAAATATCTGCTTCTAAATCCAAAACGCAGCTATCTAACAGAACGGTTGTCAATGTGTGCACTCAACTTCCAGAGTTAAACCCGTGTGTGGATTCAGCAGTCTGCAAACACTTTCTCTGCAGAGTCCCAAAACAGGCGTTTTCAGCCCATTACCGGCATATGGAAGAAACTGCAGTAAGCACAGGGAAATATCTGCTTCTAAATCCAAAACGCAGCTATCTAACAGAACGGTTGTCAATGTGTGCACTCAACTTCCAGAGTTAAACCCGTGTGTGGATTCAGCAGTCTGCAAACATCTTCTCTGCAGAGTCCCAAACCAGGCGTTTTCAGCCCTTTACCGGCATATGGAAGAAACAGCAGTAAGCCCAGGGAAATATCTGCTTCTAAATCCAAAACGCAGCTATCTAACAGAACGGTTGTCAATGTGTGCACTCAACTTCCAGAGTTAAACCCGTGTGTGGATTCAGCAGTCTGCAAACACTTTCTCTGCAGAGTCCCAAACCAGGCGTTTTCAGCCCATTACCGGCATATGGAAGAAACAGCAGTAAGCACAGGGAAATATCTGCTTCTAAATCCAAAACGCAGCTATCTAACAGAACGGTTGTCAATGTGTGCACTCAACTTCCAGAGTTAAACCCGTGTGTGGATTCAGCAGTCTGCAAACACTTTCTCTGCAGAGTCCCAAAACAGGCGTTTTCAGCCCATTACCGGCATATGGAAGAAACAGCAGTAAGCACAGGGAAATATCTGCTTCTAAATCCAAAACGCAGTTATCTAACAGAACGGTTGTCAATGTGTGCACTCAACTTCCAGAGTTAAACCCGTGTGTGGATTCAGCAGTCTGCAAACACTTTCTCTGCAGAGTCCCAAAACAGGCGTTTTCAGCCCATTACCGGCATATGGAAGAAACTGCAGTAAGCACAGGGAAATATCTGCTTCTAAATCCAAAACGCAGCTATCTAACAGAACGGTTGTCAATGTGTGCACTCAACTTCCAGAGTTAAACCCGTGTGTGGATTCAGCAATCTGCAAACATCTTCTCTGCAGAGTCCCAAACCAGGCGTTTTCAGCCCATTACCGGCATATGGAAGAAACAGCAGTAAGCACAGGGAAATATCTGCTTCTAAATCCAAAACGCAGCTATCTAACAGAACGGTTGTCAATGTGTGCACTCAACTTCCAGAGTTAAACCCGTGTGTGGATTCAGCAGTCTGCAAACACTTTCTCTGCAGAGTCCCAAAACAGGCGTTTTCAGCCCATTACCGGCATATGGAAGAAACAGCAGTAAGCACAGGGAAATATCTGCTTCTAAATCCAAAACGCAGCTATCTAACAGAACGGTTGTCAATGTGTGCATTCAACTTCCAGAGTTAAACCCGTGTGTGGATTCAGCAGTCTGCAAACACGTTCTCTGCAGAGTCCCAAAACAGGCGTTTTCAGCCCATTACCGGCATATGGAAGAAACAGCAGTAAGCAAAGGGAAATATCTGCTTCTAAATCCAAAACACAGCTATCTAACAGAACGGTTGTCAATGTGTGCACTCAACTTCCAGAGTTAAACCCGTGTGTGGATTCAGCAGTCTGCAAACACTTTCTCTGCAGAGTCCCAAAACAGGCGTTTTCAGCCCATTACGGGCATATGGAAGAAACTGCAGTAAGCACAGGGAAATATCTGCTTCTAAATCCAAAACGCAGCTATCTAACAGTACGGTTGTCAATGTGTGCACTCAACTTCCAGAGTTAAACCCGTGTGTGGATTCAGCAGTCTGCAAACACTTTCTCTGCAGAGTCCCAAACCAGGCGTTTTCAGCCCATTACCGGCATATGGAAGAAACAGCAGTAAGCACAGGGAAATATCTGCTTCTAAATCCAAAACGCAGCTATCTAACAGAACGGTTGTCAATGTGTGCACTCAACTTCCAGAGTTAAACCCGTGTGTGGATTCAGCAGTCTGCAAACACTTTGTCTGCAGAGTCCCAAAGCAGGCGTTTTCAGCCCTTTACCGGCATATGGAAGAAAAAGCAGTAAGCCCAGGGAAATATCTGCTTCTAAATCCAAAACGCAGCTATCTAACAGAACGGTTGTCAATGTGTGCACTCAACTTCCAGAGTTAAACCCGTGTGTGGATTCAGCAGTCTGCAAACACTTTCTCTGCACAGTCCCAAAACAGGCGTTTTCAGCCCATTACCGGCATATGGAAGAAACAGCAGTAAGCACAGGGAAATATCTGCTTCTAAATCCAAAACGCAGCTATCTAACAGAACGGTTGTCAATGTGTGCACTCAACTTCCAGAGTTAAACCCGTGTGTGGATTCAGCAGTCTGCAAACACTTTCTCTGCAGAGTCCCAAAACAGGCGTTTTCAGCCCATTACCGGCATATGGAAGAAACAGCAGTAAGCACAGGGAAATATCTGCCTCTAAATCCAAAACGCAGCTATCTAACAGAACGGTTGTCAATGTGTGCACTCAACTTCCAGAGTTAAACCCGTGTGTGGATTCAGCAGTCTGCAAACACTTTCTCTGCAGAGTCCCAAAACAGGCGTTTTCAGCCCATTACCGGCATATGGAAGAAACAGCAGTAAGCACAGGGAAATATCTGCTTCTAAATCCAAAACGCAGCTATCTAACAGAACGGTTGTCAATGTGTGCACTCAACTTCCAGAGTTAAACCCGTGTGTGGATTCAGCAGTCTGCAAACACTTTCTCTGCAGAGTGCCAAAACAGGCGTTTTCAGCCCATTACCGGCATATGGAAGAAACAGCAGTAAGCACAGGGAAATATCTGCTTCTAAATCCAAAACGCAGCTATCTAACAGAACGGTTGTCAATGTGTGCACTCAACTTCCAGAGTTAAACCCGTGTGTGGATTCAGCAGTCTGCAAACACTTTCTCTGCAGAGTCCCAAAACAGGCGTCTTCAGCCCATTACCGGCATATGGAAGAAACAGCAGTAAGCACAGGGAAATATCTGCTTCTAAATCCAAAACGCAGCTATCTAACAGAACGGTTGTCAATGTGTGCACTCAACTTCCAGAGTTAAACCCGTGTGTGGATTCAGCAGTCTGCAAACACTTCCTCTGCAGAGTCCCAAAACAGGCGTTTTCAGCCCATTACCGGCATATGGAAGAAACAGCAGTAAGCACAGGGAAATATCTGCTTCTAAATCCAAAACGCAGCTATCTAACAGAACGGTTGTCAATGTGTGCACTCAACTTCCAGAGTTAAACCCGTGTGTGGATTCAGCAGTCTGCAAACACTTTGTCTGCAGAGTCCCAAAGCAGGCGTTTTCAGCCCATTACCGGCATATGGAAGAAACAGCAGTAAGCCCAGGGAAATATCTGCTTCTAAATCCAAAACGCAGCTATCTAACAGAACGGTTGTCAATGTGTGCACTCAACTTCCAGAGTTAAACCAGTGTGTGGATTCAGCAGTCTGCAAACACTTTCTCTGCAGAGTCCCAAAACAGGCGTTTTCAGCCCATTACCGGCATATGGAAGAAACAGCAGTAAGCCCAGGGAAATATCTGCTTCTAAATCCAAAACGCAGCTATCTAACAGAACGGTTGTCAATGTGTGCACTCAACTTCCAGAGTTAAACCCGTGTGTGGATTCAGCAGTCTGCAAACACTTTCTCTGCAGAGTCCCAAAACAGGCGTTTTCAGCCCATTACCGGCATATGGAAGAAACAGCAGTAAGCACAGGGAAATATCTGCTTCTAAATCCAAAACGCAGCTATCTAACAGAACGGTTGTCAATGTGTGCACTCAACTTCCAGAGTTAAAACCGTGTGTGGATTCAGCAGTCTGCAAACATCTTCTCTGCAGAGTCCCAAACCAGGCGTTTTCAGCCCATTACGGGCATATGGAAGAAACTGCAGTAAGCACAGGGAAATATCTGCTTCTAAATCCAAAACGCAGCTATCTAACAGAACGGTTGTCAATGTGTGCACTCAACTTCCAGAGTTAAACCCGTGTGTGGATTCAGCAGTCTGCAAACATCTTCTCTGCAGAGTCCCAAACCAGGCGTTTTCAGCCCATTACCGGCATATGGAAGAAACAGCAGTAAGCACAGGGAAATATCTGCTTCTAAATCCAAAACGCAGCTATCTAACAGAACGGTTGTCAATGTGTGCACTCAACTTCCAGAGTTAAACCCGTGTGTGGATTCAGCAGTCTGCAAACACTTTCTCTGCAGAGTCCCAAAGCAGGCGTTTTCAGCCCATTACCGGCATATGGAAGAAACAGCAGTAAGCACAGGGAAATATCTGCTTCTAAATCCAAAACGCAGCTATCTAACAGAACGGTTGTCAATGTGTGCACTCAACTTCCAGAGTTAAACCCGTGTGTGGATTCAGCAGTCTGCAAACACTTTCTGTGCAGAGTCTCAAAACAGGCCTTTCCGGCCCAGTACCGGCATATATAAGAAAGAGCATTAAGACTGCGTCTAAAACTCAGAAGAAACGTTTCTTTCAAACTGCTCGGCCTTGTGTTCTTTGGCCTAAGGGTGTTGAAACTATGTTTAGATTCAGCGAGATAGAAACACGTTTATTCTCGGAGCTGTCTTTGGATATTCCAGATTGAATGGGAGTATATGCTGTAAAGAGAAATATCTGTTTCTAAAACCAAAATGGATCTATCTAGCAGAGTGGTTGTGAATGTGTGCCTTCTGCTTAAAGAGGTAAACTGCTCTTCTCATGCAGCACTTTAGAAACCCTTTCTATGCAAATTCTCATACAGACCTTTCCAGCGAAACACCAGCCTGTAGGAAATAGCAGTAAGACTGCATCTTTAACATGGAAGAAACTGTTTTCAAACTGCTCTGCTGTGTGTTCATTCATATAAGAGACTTGAATATATGTTCAGTTTCAGCTAGTTAGCAACACGTTTCTTCCAGGAGCTGTGTTTGCCTATTCCAGAGTATACTGGAGTATAAGATGTAAAGACAAATGTCTCGTTCCAAAAGAAAAACGGATGATCTAATGGAATGGTTGTCAATGTGTGCATTCAACTTACTGAGCTAAACTGCTGTTTGTATGCAGCAGTTTAGAAAACATTTCTGTGTAGATTCTCAAACAGACATTTCCAGCAAAATACCGGCCTATAAGAAATAGCAGTAAGACTGCGTCTAAAACTCAGAGGGAACGTTTCTTTCAAACTGCTCTGCAGTGTGTTGGTTCACCAAAGGTCGTTGAATCTAAGTTTGGATTCAGCGAGTTTGAAACACGTTTATTCTAGGAGCTGCATTTCGATATTCCAGAGTGTATGGGAGTAAATGCTGTAAAGAGAAATATCTGTTTCTAAAACCAAAACGGAGCTATCTAACAGAATGGTTGTGAATGTGTGCATTCAACTTAAAGGGTTAATCTGCTCTTCTTAGGCAGCAGTTTAGAAACCCTTTATATTCAAATTCTAAAATCAACATTTGCAGCAAAACACCAGCCTAAAAGAAGTAGCAGTAAGACTGCATCTATAACATAGAAGAAACGTTTTCTTCAAAATGCTCTGCTCTGTGTTCATTCACCTAAGAGTCTTGAGTATATGTTCAGATTCAGCGAGTAAGAAACACGTTTCTTCCAGGAGCTGCATTTGCATATTCCAGAGTGTACTGGAGTATAAGGTTTAAAGTGAAATATCTGGTTCTAAAACAAACACGGAGCCATCTAACAGAATGGTTGTCACTGTGTGCATTCAGCTTATTGAGATAAACTGTTGTTTCTATGCAGCAGTTTAGAAAAGATTTTTGTGCAGATTCTAACACAGACATTCCCAGCAAAATACTGGCCTCTAAGAAATAGCAATAAGACTGCGTCTAAAACTCAAATAAAACGTTTCTTTCAAACTGCTGTGCTGTGTGTTCGTTCACCTAAGGGAGTTGAATCTATGTTTAGATTCAGCGACTTAGAAACACGTCTATTCTGGGAGCTGCGTTTGGCTATTCCAGAATGAATGGGAGTATATGCTGTAACTAGAAACACAGGCTTCTAAAACCAAAACGGAGCTAGCTAACAGAATGATTGTGAATGAGGGCATTCAACTTAACGAATTAAACTGCTCCACTTAAGCAGCAGTTTACAAACCATTTATATGGAAATTCTAAAACCAACATTTCCAGGAAAACACCAGCCTAAAAACAATAGCAGTAACAGGGCATCTATAACATGGAAGAAATGTTTTTTTCAAACTCCTCTGCTGTGTGTTCATTCACCTAAGAGACTTCAATATATGCACAGATTCAGCGAGTTACAAACACGTTGAGCTGCGTATGCATATATCAGAGTGTACTGGGGTACAAGATGTAAAGAGAAATATCTGATTATACTTAAAAACCCGTTTCTTTCAGGAGCTGTGTTTGGATATTCCGGAGTGAATGAGAGTATATGCTGTAAAGAGAAATAACTGCTTCTAAAACCAAAAGGCAGCTATCTAACTGAATGGTTGTCAATGCGTGCACTCAACTTCCAGAGATAAACCCGTGTGTGGATTCAGCAGTCTGCAAACACTTTCTCTGCAGAGTCCCAAACCAGGCGTTTTCAGCCCATTACCGGCATGTGGAAGAAACAGCAGTAAGCACAGGGAAATATCTGCTTCTAAATCCAAAACGCAGCTATCTAACAGAACGGTTGTCAATGTGTGCACTCAACTTCCAGAGTTAAACCCGTGTGTGGATTCAGCAGTCTGCAAACATCTTCTCTGCAGAGTCCCAAACCAGGCGTTTTCAGCCCATTACCGGCATATGGAAGAAAACAGCAGTAAGCACAGGGAAATATCTGCTTCTAAATCCAAAACGCAGCTATCTAACAGAACGGTTGTCAATGTGTGCACTCAACTTCCAGAGTTAAACCCGTGTGTGGATTCAGCAGTCTGCAAACACTTTCTCTGCAGAGTCCCCAAAACAGGCGTTTTCAGCCCATTACCGGCATATGGAAGAAACAGCAGTAAGCCCAGGGAAATATCTGCTTCTAAATCCAAAACGCAGCTATCTAACAGAACGGTTGTCAATGTGTGCACTCAACTTCCAGAGTTAAACCCGTGTGTGGATTCAGCAGTCTGCAAACACTTTCTCTGCAGAGTCCCAAAACAGGCGTTTTCAGCCCATTACCGGCATATGAGAAGAAACAGCAGTAAGCACAGGGAAATATCTGCTTCTAAATCCAAAACGCAGCTATCTAACAGAACGGTTGTCAATGTGTGCACTCAACTTCCAGAGTTAAACCCGTGTGTGGATTCAGCAGTCTGCAAACACTTTCTCTGCAGAGTCCCAAAACAGGCGTTTTCAGCCCATTACCGGCATATGGAAGAAACTGCAGTAAGCACAGGGAAATATCTGCTTCTAAATCCAAAACGCAGCTATCTAACAGAACGGTTGTCAATGTGTGCACTCAACTTCCAGAGTTAACCCGTGTGTGGATTCAGCAGTCTGCAAACATCTTCTCTGCAGAGTCCCAAACCAGGCGTTTTCAGCCCTTTACCGGCATATGGAAGAAACAGCAGTAAGCCCAGGGAAATATCTGCTTCTAAATCCAAAAACGCAGCTATCTAACAGAACGGTTGTCAATGTGTGCACTCAACTTCCAGAGTTAAACCCGTGTGTGGATTCAGCAGTCTGCAAACACTTTCTCTGCAGAGTCCCAAACCAGGCGTTTTCAGCCCATTACCGCGCATATGGAAGAAACAGCAGTAAGCACAGGGAAATATCTGCTTCTAAATCCAAAACCGCAGCTATCTAACAGAACGGTTGTCAATGTGTGCACTCAACTTCCAGAGTTAAACCCGTGTGTGGATTCAGCAGTCTGCAAACACTTTCTCTGCAGAGTCCCAAAACAGGCGTTTTCAGCCCATTACCGGCATATGGAAGAAACAGCAGTAAGCACAGGGAAATATCTGCTTCTAAATCCAAAACGCAGCTATCTAACAGAACGGTTGTCAATGTGTGCACTCAGCTTCCAGAGTTAAAACCCGTGTGTGGATTCAGCAGTCTGCAAACACTTTCTCTGCAGAGTCCCAAAACAGGCGTTTTCAGCCCATTACCGGCATATGGAGGAAACAGCAGTAAGCCCAGGGAAATATCTGCTTCTAAATCCAAAACGCAGCTATCTAACAGAACGGTTGTCAATGTGTGCACTCAACTTCCAGAGTTAAACCCGTGTGTGGATTCAGCAGTCTGCAAACACTTTCTGTGCAGAGTCCTCAAAACAGGCCTTTCCGGCCCAGTACCGGCATATATAAGAAAGAGCATTAAGACTGCGTCTAAAACTCAGAAGAAACGTTTCTTTCAAACTGCTCGGCCCTTGTGTTCTTTGGCCTAAGGGAGTTGAAACTATGTTTAGATTCAGCGAGATAGAAACACGTTTATTCTCGGAGCTGTCTTTGGATATTCCAGATTGAATGGGAGTATATGCTGTAAAGAGAAATATCTGTTTCTAAAACCAAAATGGATCTATCTAGCAGAGTGGTTGTGAATGTGTGCCTTCTGCTTAAAGAGGTAAACTGCTCTTCTCATGCAGCACTTTAGAAACCCTTTCTATGCAAATTCTCATACAGACCTTTCCAGCGAAACACCAGCCTGTAGGAAATAGCAGTAAGACTGCATCTTTAACATGGAAGAAACTGTTTTCAAACTGCTCTGCTGTGTGTTCATTCATATAAGAGACTTGAATATATGTTCAGTTTCAGCTAGTTAGCAACACGTTTCTTCCAGGAGCTGTGTTTGCCTATTCCAGAGTATACTGGAGTATAAGATGTAAAGACAAATGTCTCGTTCCAAAAGAAAAACGGATGATCTAATGGAATGGTTGTCAATGTGTGCATTCAACTTACTGAGCTAAACTGCTGTTTGTATGCAGCAGTTTAGAAAACATTTCTGTGTAGATTCTCAAACAGACATTTCCAGCAAAATACCGGCCTATAAGAAATAGCAGTAAGACTGCGTCTAAAACTCAGAGGGAACGTTTCTTTCAAACTGCTCTGCAGTGTGTTCGTTCACCAAAGGTCGTTGACTCTAAGTTTGGATTCAGCGAGTTTGAAACACGTTTATTCTAGGAGCTGCATTTCGATATTCCAGAGTGTATGGGAGTAAATGCTGTAAAGAGAAATATCTGTTTCTAAAACCAAAACGGAGCTATCTAACAGAATGGTTGTGAATGTGTGCATTCAACTTAAAGGGTTAATCTGCTCTTCTTAGGCAGCAGTTTAGAAACCCTTTATATGCAAATTCTAAAATCAACATTTGCAGCAAAACACCAGCCTAAAACAAGTAGCAGTAAGACTGCATCTATAACATAGAAGAAACGTTTTCTTCAAAATGCTCTGCTCTGTGTTCATTCACCTAAGAGTCTTGAGTATATGTTCAGATTCAGCGAGTAAGAAACACGTTTCTTCCAGGAGCTGCATTTGCATATTCCAGAGTGTACTGGAGTATAAGGTTTAAAGTGAAATATCTGGTTCTAAAACAAACACGGAGCCATCTAACAGAATGGTTGTCACTGTGTGCATTCAGCTTATTGAGATAAACTGTTGTTTCTATGCAGCAGTTTAGAAAAGATTTTTGTGCAGATTCTAACACAGACATTCCCAGCAAAATACTGGCCTCTAAGAAATAGCAATAAGACTGCGTCTAAAACTCAAATAAAACGTTTCTTTCAAACTGCTGTGCTGTGTGTTCGTTCACCTAAGGGAGTTGAATCTATGTTTAGATTCAGCGACTTAGAAACACGTCTATTCTGGGAGCTGCGTTTGGCTATTCCAGAATGAATGGGAGTATATGCTGTAACTAGAAACACAGGCTTCTAAAACCAAAACGGAGCTAGCTAACAGAATGATTGTGAATGAGGGCATTCAACTTAACGAATTAAACTGCTCCACTTAAGCAGCAGTTTACAAACCATTTATATGGAAATTCTAAAACCAACATTTCCAGGAAAACACCAGCCTAAAAACAATAGCAGTAACAGGGCATCTATAACATGGAAGAAATGTTTTTTTCAAACTCCTCTGCTGTGTGTTCATTCACCTAAGAGACTTCAATATATGCACAGATTCAGCGAGTTACAAACACGTTTCTTCCAGGAGCTGCGTATGCATATATCAGAGCGTACTGGGGTACAAGATGTAAAGAGAAATATCTGATTATACTTAGAAACCCGTTTCTTTCAGGAGCTGTGTTTGGATATTCCGGAGTGAATGAGAGTATATGCTGTAAAGAGAAATAACTGCTTCTAAAACCAAAAGGCAGCTATCTAACTGAATGGTTGTCAATGCGTGCACTCAACTTCCAGAGATAAACCCGTGTGTGGATTCAGCAGTCTGCAAACACTTTCTCTGCAGAGTCCCAAAACTGGCGTTTTCAGCCCATTACCGGCATATGGAAGAAACAGCAGTAAGCACAGGGAAATATCTGCTTCTAAATCCAAAACGCAGCTATCTAACAGAACGGTTGTCAATGTGTGCACTCAACTTCCAGAGTTAAACCCGTGTGTGGATTCAGCAGTCTGCAAACATCTTCTCTGCAGGGTCCCAAACCAGGCGTTTTCAGCCCAATACCGGCATATGGAAGAAACTGCAGTAAGCACAGGGAAATATCTGCTTCTAAATCCAAAACGCAGCTATCTAACAGAACGGTTGTCAATGTGTGCACTCAACTTCCAGAGTTAAACCCGTGTGTGGATTCAGCAGTCTGCAAACACTTTCTCTGCAGAGTCCCAAAACAGGCGTTTTCAGCCCATTACCGGCATATGGAAGAAACAGCAGTAAGCACAGGGAAATATCTGCTTCTAAATCCAAAACGCAGCTATCTAACAGAACGGTTGTCAATGTGTGCACTCAACTTCCAGAGATAAACCCGTGTGTGGATTCAGCAGTCTGCAAACACTTTCTCTGCAGAGTGCCAAAGCAGGCGTTTTCAGCCCATTACCGGCATGTGGAAGAAACAGCAGTAAGCACAGGGAAATATCTGCTTCTAAATCCAAAACGCAGCTATCTAACAGAACGGTTGTCAATGTGTGCACTCAACTTCCAGAGTTAAACCCGTGTGTGGATTCAGCAGTCTGCAAACACTTTCTCTGCAGAGTCCCAAACCAGGCGTTTTCAGCCCTTTACCGGCATATGGAAGAAACAGCAGTAAGCCCAGGGAAATATCTGCTTCTAAATCCAAAACGCAGCTATCTAACAGAACGGTTGTCAATGTGTGCACTCAACTTGCAGAGTTAAACCCGTGTGTGGATTCAGCAGTCTGCAAACACTTTCTCTGCAGAGTCCCAAAACAGGCGTTTTCAGCCCATTACCGGCATATGGAAGAAACAGCAGTAAGCACAGGGAAATATCTGCTTCTAAATCCAAAACGCAGCTATCTAACAGAACGGTTGTCAATGTGTGCACTCAACTTCCAGAGTTAAACCCGTGTGTGGATTCAGCAGTCTGCAAACATCTTCTCTGCAGAGTCCCAAACCAGGCGTTTTCAGCCCATTACCGGCATATGGAAGAAACAGCAGTAAGCACAGGGAAATATCTGCTTCTAAATCCAAAACGCAGCTATCTAACAGAACGATTGTCAATGTGTGCACTCAACTTCCAGAGTTAAACCCGTGTGTGGATTCAGCAGTCTGCAAACACTTTCTCTGCAGAGTCCCAAAACAGGCGTTTTCAGCCCATTACCGGCATATGGAAGAAACAGCAGTAAGCCCAGGGAAATATCTGCTTCTAAATCCAAAACGCAGCTATCTAACAGAACGGTTGTCAATGTGTGCACTCAACTTCCAGAGTTAAACCCGTGTGTGGATTCAGCAGTCTGCAAACACTTTCTCTGCAGAGTCCCAAAGCAGGCGTTTTCAGCCCATTACCGGCATATGGAAGAAACAGCAGTAAGCCCAGGGAAATATCTGCTTCTAAATCCAAAACGCAGCTATCTAACAGAACGGTTGTCAATGTGTGCACTCAACTTCCAGAGTTAAACCCGTGTGTGGATTCAGCAGTCTGCAAACATCTTCTCTGCAGGGTCCCAAACCAGGCGTTTTCAGCCCATTACCGGCATATGGAAGAAACAGCAGTAAGCCCAGGGAAATATCTGCTTCTAAATCCAAAACGCAGCTATCTAACAGAACGGTTGTCAATGTGTGCACTCAACTTCCAGAGTTAAACCCGTGTGTGGATTCAGCAGTCTGCAAACACTTTCTCTGCAGAGTCCCAAAACAGGCGTTTTCAGCCCATTACCGGCATATGGAAGAAACAGCAGTAAGCACAGGGAAATATCTGCTTCTAAATCCAAAACGCAGCTATCTAACAGAACGGTTGTCAATGTGTGCACTCAACTTCCAGAGTTAAACCCGTGTGTGGATTCAGCAGTCTGCAAACACTTTCTCTGCAGAGTCCCAAAACAGGCGTTTTCAGCCCATTACCGGCATATGGAAGAAACTGCAGTAAGCACAGGGAAATATCTGCTTCTAAATCCAAAACGCAGCTATCTAACAGAACGGTTGTCAATGTGTGCACTCAACTTCCAGAGTTAAACCCGTGTGTGGATTCAGCAGTCTGCAAACATCTTCTCTGCAGAGTCCCAAACCAGGCGTTTTCAGCCCTTTACCGGCATATGGAAGAAACAGCAGTAAGCCCAGGGAAATATCTGCTTCTAAATCCAAAACGCAGCTATCTAACAGAACGGTTGTCAATGTGTGCACTCAACTTCCAGAGTTAAACCCGTGTGTGGATTCAGCAGTCTGCAAACACTTTCTCTGCAGAGTCCCAAACCAGGCGTTTTCAGCCCATTACCGGCATATGGAAGAAACAGCAGTAAGCACAGGGAAATATCTGCTTCTAAATCCAAAACGCAGCTATCTAACAGAACGGTTGTCAATGTGTGCACTCAACTTCCAGAGTTAAACCCGTGTGTGGATTCAGCAGTCTGCAAACACTTTCTCTGCAGAGTCCCAAAACAGGCGTTTTCAGCCCATTACCGGCATATGGAAGAAACAGCAGTAAGCACAGGGAAATATCTGCTTCTAAATCCAAAACGCAGTTATCTAACAGAACGGTTGTCAATGTGTGCACTCAACTTCCAGAGTTAAACCCGTGTGTGGATTCAGCAGTCTGCAAACACTTTCTCTGCAGAGTCCCAAAACAGGCGTTTTCAGACCATTACCGGCATATGGAAGAAACTGCAGTAAGCACAGGGAAATATCTGCTTCTAAATCCAAAACGCAGCTATCTAACAGAACGGTTGTCAATGTGTGCACTCAACTTCCAGAGTTAAACCCGTGTGTGGATTCAGCAATCTGCAAACATCTTCTCTGCAGAGTCCCAAACCAGGCGTTTTCAGCCCATTACCGGCATATGGAAGAAACAGCAGTAAGCACAGGGAAATATCTGCTTCTAAATCCAAAACGCAGCTATCTAACAGAACGGTTGTCAATGTGTGCACTCAACTTCCAGAGTTAAACCCGTGTGTGGATTCAGCAGTCTGCAAACACTTTCTCTGCAGAGTCCCAAAACAGGCGTTTTCAGCCCATTACCGGCATATGGAAGAAACAGCAGTAAGCACAGGGAAATATCTGCTTCTAAATCCAAAACGCAGCTATCTAACAGAACGGTTGTCAATGTTTGCATTCAACTTCCAGAGTTAAACCCGTGTGTGGATTCAGCAGTCTGCAAACACGTTCTCTGCAGAGTCCCAAAACAGGCGTTTTCAGCCCATTACCGGCATATGGAAGAAACAGCAGTAAGCAAAGGGAAATATCTGCTTCTAAATCCAAAACACAGCTATCTAACAGAACGGTTGTCAATGTGTGCACTCAACTTCCAGAGTTAAACCCGTGTGTGGATTCAGCAGTCTGCAAACACTTTCTCTGCAGAGTCCCAAAACAGGCGTTTTCAGCCCATTACGGGCATATGGAAGAAACTGCAGTAAGCACAGGGAAATATCTGCTTCTAAATCCAAAACGCAGCTATCTAACAGAACGGTTGTCAATGTGTGCACTCAACTTCCAGAGTTAAACCCGTGTGTGGATTCAGCAGTCTGCAAACACTTTCTCTGCAGAGTCCCAAACCAGGCGTTTTCAGCCCATTACCGGCATATGGAAGAAACAGCAGTAAGCACAGGGAAATATCTGCTTCTAAATCCAAAACGCAGCTATCTAACAGAACGGTTGTCAATGTGTGCACTCAACTTCCAGAGTTAAACCCGTGTGTGGATTCAGAAGTCTGCAAACACTTTGTCTGCAGAGTCCCAAAGCAGGCGTTTTCAGCCCTTTACCGGCATATGGAAGAAAAAGCAGTAAGCCCAGGGAAATATCTGCTTCTAAATCCAAAACGCAGCTATCTAACAGAACGGTTGTCAATGTGTGCACTCAACTTCCAGAGTTAAACCCGTGTGTGGATTCAGCAGTCTGCAAACACTTTCTCTGCAGAGTCCCAAAACAGGCGTTTTCAGCCCATTACCGGCATATGGAAGAAACAGCAGTAAGCACAGGGAAATATCTGCTTCTAAATCCAAAACGCAGCTATCTAACAGAACGGTTGTCAATGTGTGCACTCAACTTCCAGAGTTAAACCCGTGTGTGGATTCAGCAGTCTGCAAACACTTTCTCTGCAGAGTCCCAAAACAGGCGTTTTCAGCCCATTACCGGCATATGGAAGAAACAGCAGTAAGCACAGGGAAATATCTGCTTCTAAATCCAAAACGCAGCTATCTAACAGAACGGTTGTCAATGTGTGCACTCAACTTCCAGAGTTAAACCCGTGTGTGGATTCAGCAGTCTGCAAACACTTTCTCTGCAGAGTCCCAAAACAGGCGTTTTCAGCCCATTACCGGCATGTGGAAGAAACAGCAGTAAGCACAGGGAAATATCTGCTTCTAAATCCAAAACGCAGCTATCTAACAGAACGGTTGTCAATGTGTGCACTCAACTTCCAGAGTTAAACCCGTGTGTGGATTCAGCAGTCTGCAAGCATCTTCTCTGCAGAGTCCCAAACCAGGCGTTTTCAGCCCATTACCGGCATATGGAAGAAACAGCAGTAAGCCCAGGGAAATATCTGCTTCTAAATCCAAAACGCAGCTATCTAACAGAACGGTTGTCAATGTGTGCACTCAACTTCCAGAGTTAAACCCGTGTGTGGATTCAGCAGTCTGCAAACACTTTCTCTGCAGAGTCCCAAAACAGGCGTTTTCAGCCCATTACCGGCATATGGAAGAAACAGCAGTAAGCCCAGGGAAATATCTGCTTCTAAATCCAAAACGCAGCTATCTAACAGAACGGTTGTCAATGTGTGCACTCAACTTCCAGAGTTAAACCCGTGTGTGGATTCAGCAGTCTGCAAACACTTTCTCTGCAGAGTCCCAAAACAGGCGTTTTCAGCCCATTACCGGCATATGGAAGAAACAGCAGTAAGCACAGGGAAATATCTGCTTCTAAATCCAAAACGCAGCTATCTAACAGAACGGTTGTCAATGTGTGCACTCAACTTCCAGAGTTAAACCCGTGTGTGGATTCAGCAGTCTGCAAACACTTTCTCTGCAGAGTCCCAAAACAGGCGTTTTCAGCCCATTACCGGCATATGGAAGAAACTGCAGTAAGCACAGGGAAATATCTGCTTCTAAATCCAAAACGCAGCTATCTAACAGAACGGTTGTCAATGTGTGCACTCAACTTCCAGAGTTAAACCCGTGTGTGGATTCAGCAGTCTGCAAACATCTTCTCTGCAGAGTCCCAAACCAGGCGTTTTCAGCCCTTTACCGGCATATGGAAGAAACAGCAGTAAGCCCAGGGAAATATCTGCTTCTAAATCCAAAACGCAGCTATCTAACAGAACGGTTGTCAATGTGTGCACTCAACTTCCAGAGTTAAACCCGTGTGTGGATTCAGCAGTCTGCAAACACTTTCTCTGCAGAGTCCCAAACCAGGCGTTTTCAGCCCATTACCGGCATATGGAAGAAACAGCAGTAAGCACAGGGAAATATCTGCTTCTAAATCCAAAACGCAGCTATCTAACAGAACGGTTGTCAATGTGTGCACTCAACTTCCAGAGTTAAACCCGTGTGTGGATTCAGCAGTCTGCAAACACTTTCTCTGCAGAGTCCCAAAACAGGCGTTTTCAGCCCATTACCGGCATATGGAAGAAACAGCAGTAAGCACAGGGAAATATCTGCTTCTAAATCCAAAACGCAGTTATCTAACAGAACGGTTGTCAATGTGTGCACTCAACTTCCAGAGTTAAACCCGTGTGTGGATTCAGCAGTCTGCAAACACTTTCTCTGCAGAGTCCCAAAACAGGCGTTTTCAGCCCATTACCGGCATATGGAAGAAACTGCAGTAAGCACAGGGAAATATCTGCTTCTAAATCCAAAACGCAGCTATCTAACAGAACGGTTGTCAATGTGTGCACTCAACTTCCAGAGTTAAACCCGTGTGTGGATTCAGCAATCTGCAAACATCTTCTCTGCAGAGTCCCAAACCAGGCGTTTTCAGCCCATTACCGGCATATGGAAGAAACAGCAGTAAGCACAGGGAAATATCTGCTTCTAAATCCAAAACGCAGCTATCTAACAGAACGGTTGTCAATGTGTGCACTCAACTTCCAGAGTTAAACCCGTGTGTGGATTCAGCAGTCTGCAAACACTTTCTCTGCAGAGTCCCAAAACAGGCGTTTTCAGCCCATTACCGGCATATGGAAGAAACAGCAGTAAGCACAGGGAAATATCTGCTTCTAAATCCAAAACGCAGCTATCTAACAGAACGGTTGTCAATGTGTGCATTCAACTTCCAGAGTTAAACCCGTGTGTGGATTCAGCAGTCTGCAAACACGTTCTCTGCAGAGTCCCAAAACAGGCGTTTTCAGCCCATTACCGGCATATGGAAGAAACAGCAGTAAGCAAAGGGAAATATCTGCTTCTAAATCCAAAACACAGCAATCTAACAGAACGGTTGTCAATGTGTGCACTCAACTTCCAGAGTTAAACCCGTGTGTGGATTCAGCAGTCTGCAAACACTTTCTCTGCAGAGTCCCAAAACAGGCGTTTTCAGCCCATTACCGGCATATGGAAGAAACAGCAGTAAGCACAGGGAAATATCTGCTTCTAAATCCAAAACGCAGCTATCTAACAGAACGGTTGTCAATGTGTGCACTCAACTTCCAGAGTTAAACCCGTGTGTGGATTCAGCAGTCTGCAAACACTTTCTCTGCAGAGTGCCAAAACAGGCGTTTTCAGCCCATTACCGGCATATGGAAGAAACAGCAGTAAGCACAGGGAAATATCTGCTTCTAAATCCAAAACGCAGCTATCTAACAGAACGGTTGTCAATGTGTGCACTCAACTTCCAGAGTTAAACCCGTGTGTGGATTCAGCAGTCTGCAAACACTTTCTCTGCAGAGTCCCAAAACAGGCGTCTTCAGCCCATTACCGGCATATGGAAGAAACAGCAGTAAGCACAGGGAAATATCTGCTTCTAAATCCAAAACGCAGCTATCTAACAGAACGGTTGTCAATGTGTGCACTCAACTTCCAGAGTTAAACCCGTGTGTGGATTCAGCAGTCTGCAAACACTTCCTCTGCAGAGTCCCAAAACAGGCGTTTTCAGCCCATTACCGGCATATGGAAGAAACAGCAGTAAGCACAGGGAAATATCTGCTTCTAAATCCAAAACGCAGCTATCTAACAGAACGGTTGTCAATGTGTGCACTCAACTTCCAGAGTTAAACCCGTGTGTGGATTCAGCAGTCTGCAAACACTTTGTCTGCAGAGTCCCAAAGCAGGCGTTTTCAGCCCATTACCGGCATATGGAAGAAACAGCAGTAAGCCCAGGGAAATATCTGCTTCTAAATCCAAAACGCAGCTATCTAACAGAACGGTTGTCAATGTGTGCACTCAACTTCCAGAGTTAAACCAGTGTGTGGATTCAGCAGTCTGCAAACACTTTCTCTGCAGAGTCCCAAAACAGGCGTTTTCAGCCCATTACCGGCATATGGAAGAAACAGCAGTAAGCCCAGGGAAATATCTGCTTCTAAATCCAAAACGCAGCTATCTAACAGAACGGTTGTCAATGTGTGCACTCAACTTCCAGAGTTAAACCCGTGTGTGGATTCAGCAGTCTGCAAACACTTTCTCTGCAGAGTCCCAAAACAGGCGTTTTCAGCCCATTACCGGCATATGGAAGAAACAGCAGTAAGCACAGGGAAATATCTGCTTCTAAATCCAAAACGCAGCTATCTAACAGAACGGTTGTCAATGTGTGCACTCAACTTCCAGAGTTAAAACCGTGTGTGGATTCAGCAGTCTGCAAACATCTTCTCTGCAGAGTCCCAAACCAGGCGTTTTCAGCCCATTACGGGCATATGGAAGAAACTGCAGTAAGCACAGGGAAATATCTGCTTCTAAATCCAAAACGCAGCTATCTAACAGAACGGTTGTCAATGTGTGCACTCAACTTCCAGAGTTAAACCCGTGTGTGGATTCAGCAGTCTGCAAACATCTTCTCTGCAGAGTCCCAAACCAGGCGTTTTCAGCCCATTACCGGCATATGGAAGAAACAGCAGTAAGCACAGGGAAATATCTGCTTCTAAATCCAAAACGCAGCTATCTAACAGAACGGTTGTCAATGTGTGCACTCAACTTCCAGAGTTAAACCCGTGTGTGGATTCAGCAGTCTGCAAACACTTTCTCTGCAGAGTCCCAAAGCAGGCGTTTTCAGCCCATTACCGGCATATGGAAGAAACAGCAGTAAGCACAGGGAAATATCTGCTTCTAAATCCAAAACGCAGCTATCTAACAGAACGGTTGTCAATGTGTGCACTCAACTTCCAGAGTTAAACCCGTGTGTGGATTCAGCAGTCTGCAAACACTTTCTGTGCAGAGTCTCAAAACAGGCCTTTCCGGCCCAGTACCGGCATATATAAGAAAGAGCATTAAGACTGCGTCTAAAACTCAGAAGAAACGTTTCTTTCAAACTGCTCGGCCTTGTGTTCTTTGGCCTAAGGGTGTTGAAACTATGTTTAGATTCAGCGAGATAGAAACACGTTTATTCTCGGAGCTGTCTTTGGATATTCCAGATTGAATGGGAGTATATGCTGTAAAGAGAAATATCTGTTTCTAAAACCAAAATGGATCTATCTAGCAGAGTGGTTGTGAATGTGTGCCTTCTGCTTAAAGAGGTAAACTGCTCTTCTCATGCAGCACTTTAGAAACCCTTTCTATGCAAATTCTCATACAGACCTTTCCAGCGAAACACCAGCCTGTAGGAAATAGCAGTAAGACTGCATCTTTAACATGGAAGAAACTGTTTTCAAACTGCTCTGCTGTGTGTTCATTCATATAAGAGACTTGAATATATGTTCAGTTTCAGCTAGTTAGCAACACGTTTCTTCCAGGAGCTGTGTTTGCCTATTCCAGAGTATACTGGAGTATAAGATGTAAAGACAAATGTCTCGTTCCAAAAGAAAAACGGATGATCTAATGGAATGGTTGTCAATGTGTGCATTCAACTTACTGAGCTAAACTGCTGTTTGTATGCAGCAGTTTAGAAAACATTTCTGTGTAGATTCTCAAACAGACATTTCCAGCAAAATACCGGCCTATAAGAAATAGCAGTAAGACTGCGTCTAAAACTCAGAGGGAACGTTTCTTTCAAACTGCTCTGCAGTGTGTTCGTTCACCAAAGGTCGTTGAATCTAAGTTTGGATTCAGCGAGTTTGAAACACGTTTATTCTAGGAGCTGCATTTCGATATTCCAGAGTGTATGGGAGTAAATGCTGTAAAGAGAAATATCTGTTTCTAAAACCAAAACGGAGCTATCTAACAGAATGGTTGTGAATGTGTGCATTCAACTTAAAGGGTTAATCTGCTCTTCTTAGGCAGCAGTTTAGAAACCCTTTATATGCAAATTCTAAAATCAACATTTGCAGCAAAACACCAGCCTAAAAGAAGTAGCAGTAAGACTGCATCTATAACATAGAAGAAACGTTTTCTTCAAAATGCTCTGCTCTGTGTTCATTCACCTAAGAGTCTTGAGTATATGTTCAGATTCAGCGAGTAAGAAACACGTTTCTTCCAGGAGCTGCATTTGCATATTCCAGAGTGTACTGGAGTATAAGGTTTAAAGTGAAATATCTGGTTCTAAAACAAACACGGAGCCATCTAACAGAATGGTTGTCACTGTGTGCATTCAGCTTATTGAGATAAACTGTTGTTTCTATGCAGCAGTTTAGAAAAGATTTTTGTGCAGATTCTAACACAGACATTCCCAGCAAAATACTGGCCTCTAAGAAATAGCAATAAGACTGCGTCTAAAACTCAAATAAAACGTTTCTTTCAAACTGCTGTGCTGTGTGTTCGTTCACCTAAGGGAGTTGAATCTATGTTTAGATTCAGCGACTTAGAAACACGTCTATTCTGGGAGCTGCGTTTGGCTATTCCAGAATGAATGGGAGTATATGCTGTAACTAGAAACACAGGCTTCTAAAACCAAAACGGAGCTAGCTAACAGAATGATTGTGAATGAGGGCATTCAACTTAACGAATTAAACTGCTCCACTTAAGCAGCAGTTTACAAACCATTTATATGGAAATTCTAAAACCAACATTTCCAGGAAAACACCAGCCTAAAAACAATAGCAGTAACAGGGCATCTATAACATGGAAGAAATGTTTTTTTCAAACTCCTCTGCTGTGTGTTCATTCACCTAAGAGACTTCAATATATGCACAGATTCAGCGAGTTACAAACACGTTTCTTCCAGGAGCTGCGTATGCATATATCAGAGTGTACTGGGGTACAAGATGTAAAGAGAAATATCTGATTATACTTAGAAACCCGTTTCTTTCAGGAGCTGTGTTTGGATATTCCGGAGTGAATGAGAGTATATGCTGTAAAGAGAAATAACTGCTTCTAAAACCAAAAGGCAGCTATCTAACTGAATGGTTGTCAATGCGTGCACTCAACTTCCAGAGATAAACCCGTGTGTGGATTCAGCAGTCTGCAAACACTTTCTCTGCAGAGTCCCAAACCAGGCGTTTTCAGCCCATTACCGGCATGTGGAAGAAACAGCAGTAAGCACAGGGAAATATCTGCTTCTAAATCCAAAACGCAGCTATCTAACAGAACGGTTGTCAATGTGTGCACTCAACTTCCAGAGTTAAACCCGTGTGTGGATTCAGCAGTCTGCAAACACTTTGTCTGCAGAGTCCCAAAGCAGGCGTTT